>NC_091762.1:64336751-64639215 GCF_029378745.1 Bos indicus | reverse complement strand
TTTACATATTGAGAAAAATACATTTCAGTCTCTCTGAATGCCTGAAGTACAAACATGAACAAAATACATAATACCTAATCTTGAGTCGTTCTCATTCTGACAAGAGAAACAGTTACCACATAAATTACAATAATTGTGATTAGTTGTTTAATGGAGTCATAAAGAATTCTTGGAGTATGGAGAAGCAAAATAGTAAACCTATCTGGGATAGCAAGAAAAAGTTTTATGAGTATGTAAGTATTATTCATAAATATTGAGATGAAGTAAAATGAATTTTGAGCATAGCTTTGAAAAGTAAATTCTCAAGTGATACAAAAGAGGACAACAGTATTATAATTATACAATTGAACATTAATTATCTTAGAAGTTGTGATTATTATATTTTTTTAATATTTAAGAAGCTATACAATATGTCACATCATTAAAAATATTAAACACACACACACACAAAGAAAATAGGGCTCACCTATGGCTGCCCACTTCTAATTCTCTTCCTGAGGGGAATTTAAATATAATCATCACTATTCATAATGAGATTGGTGGTTATAGTCTTTAAATATGCCTTTTGATTTATCAACATTAGATATTGTCTCTTAGTATTTTACCATGATAATTGGAAACAATTTACTCTTATTTAATTGCATTGACTAATACTTCCAGAACCAGGTCAAATAGTACAGTGTCATTTGCTATGACATTTAATGGTTTTCAGTTTGAGATCTACAGTGTCTGATATTAGGATCACTATTCCTTCTCTTTTGATTTGCACTTGTGTAGTATATTTTTGGGAGAAGGCAATGGTACCCCACTCCAGTACTCTTGCCTGGAAGATCCCATGGTTGGAGGAGACTGGTAGGCTGCAGTCCATGGGGTCGCTAAGAGTCGGACAAGACTGAGACTTCACTTTCACTTCTCACCTTCATGCATTGGAGAAGGAAATGGCAACCCACTCCAGTGTTCTTGCCTGGAGAATCCCAGGGACGGGGGAGCCTGGTGGGCTGCCGTCTATGGGGTCGCACAGAGTCGGACACGACTGAAGTGACTTAGCAGCAGCAGTAGCAGCAGCAGTGTATTTTTATCCACTGTTTCCTGAATCACTTTGTTATAGGTGTGCCTCTTATGCACAGTATTTAATTAGGTCTTGTTTTGTGAGCCAAAATGAAAATATCTTTTCTTTCCTATGTAAATGAGTTCACATTTGAATATATAAATATGAATTTATAAATATATGGCAAATATATCTAATCTCAGCTCTTTGATTATATTTTACAAATGCTGATTTTGTTATATTTGTGTATGTAGATATTAGCTCTGTTTTTATTAATTCATAAATTTTCTTCAGGGACATCATTTATAGAAAGACAATTGTTTTGGCCTGTCTTGAATTTATACTACTTACTTTCAGTTTCTTTTTACCTTTCTTATATCTTTTCATCTTTTAATGTCATTTTTATTTTCTGGATTTTTTTTTTTTTTTTTTTGCTTTTCTCAACATAGTTAATATATGTTTTATTTGTCTACAGTCTCCTTATGGCTCTGAAATATATTTTCAACTTTTAATATTTCTTTTCCACTACTTTCCTTTCCAGAGTTCAATTCACTCTCTTTTTAATTTCACTCTGCTTTTTGCTCATCCTGTTTTGTTTTTTTAATTCTGATTCAAATGCTTATTTGAGTACATGTACTTCTATTTGGAATGTTCATTTACATATATCTTCTAGTTTGTTAATTGGGGGAGGAAGTGCTGTATTTTCTATGTGTTTCATGTGATTTTTTTCCTAATTTTCTTTAATAGATTTCTAAATATTTTACTTTTGTTCATTTTATGGTATTAGTGAGCTGTATCAGGAATATTGTAACCTAATATGCAATTATTTTAATATAAGGATTAGTACTAGGCCTCTTTACCTGCCATCCTCATCTGTCTTCTCTGTAGATTTTTTTTTTTTTCCAGTCTGACTTTAGCCACCACAAAGCAGTGAATCTGGCTGGAGGTGGGGCAGAAGTATGAGAGATTGCATGTTGAGAATTAACAATTTTCTTCTTTGTTACTCATACTGATTTTGTGGGGTTAGTATTCTCTCTCTTCAAGTTATGATGATTTTTTAAAATATAATTTATGTTTTCCTTTTGCTTTTTCATATGAGTAGGGGGGTGTTTTTGGAGATACTTGGTTTGTTGTTGCCATTTCTCGCAGCTGTCCAGAAGTCTAGACTCTTGTACTGATTTTTGTTTGCTTATTTTTTGCTTTAATATTTCAATACACTTTCCTTCTCCTTAATATTAGAATAATATTCTAATTTATTTGTCATATCTATAATGTATTTCAGCTTATTTCTTAATACATTTATTGCTAATATTTTATTTTTTAGTTCTACCTTAATTATTAAAATTTGCTTTATATTTTAACCTTGACTCTCTCCTATGGTTTTATTGTCATTGTTACTTGTTCACTTTTTGCAAATCTTCAATTCTTACTTTAAAAAAAATTGCTGAGAAATAATTTCCTGTCTCTTGGCATCCTGTAACCAATTGAATCATTAGAATAATCTGACCTGTAGCTGTCCTCTTAACTACCTTCTACAGAAAGGAGGAGAATGTCTTGTCTAACAAGCAAATTTTAGAGAAGGAACTTAAGTCATGACTCTATTCCTTCTCTCTTTTTTTCTTCAAATTTGTTGTTTTATAAAGATGAAGCACCTAAGTAAAACTTTTTTAAAGAGGATATTAGAAAGGGAGAGATATTTAAGTTGTTGCTAGATCAGAAAGTGACTGAAGCCCAATGACATCTGACAGAAGAAGAGAGCAAAATCCAAGATAAGAGACTTGAATACATCCACCAGAGGAAGCCAGGACCAAGGACACTATTGAGAAGAAGACTTTCAAAGCTACTGATGGAGAATTCTCTGTAATATCAATACAGGACACATCTTTTTGAATATCCAAATAGATAAAAGTGGAGGGACAGGGAAGTTCAGCATAAAATAGTCAAAATATTTTTAGGTGGCATTTCAGAGTGTTGTAGTTATTGTAGACAATATGCCTGACAAATCTATGCTTCTCTAAGAGAAGCAAACTTTAGAGGGTTTAAAGGGTGCTGTTGTTGTTCAGTTGCTAAGTCGTGTCTGACTCTGCGATCCCATGGACTGCAGCACACCAGGCAGAACTATAAGAAACAATCCAACCCTGGTTCTGACGTTGGTGAACAGAGAAAATAATTTCTCATTAGGTGTACCTGATTCTGGGAGATGAAAAAGGGTGTACTTTTGGATGCTTTGAGAAAATCTGGTTTATGTTGATTCAATTTCACTTTGGACAATTGTATATGAAAAAAATAAATATAGATGTCCCATGAAAAAAAGGTACTGTGACAAGGCATGACAGAGATATTGCTTCTTTCCAGATGAGTAGAAGGATATGGTTCAAAAACATTAGCAGCAACATCCATTGAAAATCTGCCAAGGGTTATCCTCCAATTAAAGCAAATATGAATTATATATAGATATATAACTATATATCTATATATAATTGACATAATATATAGATTTTATATATATATTATAGATTATATAAATTATATATAATCCATAGATAGATTATATATATAATCCATATATATAATTATATATAGAAAAGCATCTCTAAAATTTAAATTTAAAATTTAAAAAATTTTGTCAAAGGGCTACAATTTCTCAAAAATATCACTTCCTGAAAGAGGAAACATTATGTTCTGGTTATCAATGTAGGGTTTTAAAATATACATCTTGGCAGAAGATGGTATTTTTACCACGTAAGTTTAGATTAACAGGTGATAGATTCTGGAACATTAGCATAGACTACCTGGGAATGTGAGGAGGGTGGCCCTGAAGACTTTTTTTTTTTTTTCAAACTTGACTTCTTTTAATATAGTATCCATTAATTTCTGTCACAGTTTCTATGGTCTTAACAACTAAATTCTAGAATATATAACTATAATTTTGCTTGTGCAAAACATTTCCAGGGACAGTGCATGGATTCATTTAAAAAATTGTGTGTGTGTGTGTGTGTTAGTGCTATGAATCAGCTGTGTATCCTTTCATTTTCAACATGAAACTTTGGATTATCAATGTCATATAGTTTAGAAAAAAGGAGAGACATTACTTTACCAATAAAGGTCCATCTAGTCAAAGCTATGTTTTTTCCAGTAGTCATGTATGGATATGAGAGTTGGACTATAAAGAAAGCTGAACACCAAAAAATTGATACATTTGAACTGTGGTGTTGGAGAAGACTCTTGAGAGTCCCTTGGACAGCAAGAAGATCAAACCAGACAATCCTAAAGGAAATCAATCCTAAATATTCATTGGTAGGACTGATACTGAAACTGAAGGCCCAATATTTGGCCACCTGATGTGAAAAACTGACTCATTGGAAAAGACCCTGATTTGGGGGAAGATTCAAGGGAGGAGAGGAGGACGACGACAGAGGATGAGATGGCTGGATGGCATCGCCGACTCGATGCACATGAATTTGAGTGAGCTCCAAGAGTTGGTGATGGACAAGGAAGCCTGGTGGGCTGCAGTCCATGGGGTTGCAACGTGTCAGGCACGACGGAACAACTCAACTGATAATTTAGATAAGTAACTTCAGCAGTGGTAAAGGTACATGTACAATAGAGCCTAGCCTGACTCCACCCAGGAACCTAGTTGGAAACCCTTGGACTGAGAGTAGAAAGAAGAAAAAGAATCTTTCATGGTTTATTGCTGTATTCTTGCATTTCCAGATCTTGGACTTTCAACTTAGGAAGTCAAGGGAATCTGATTTTAGACTTTAAATCTTTTGAATTTATAAGATTTGACATTAATATTTTGGAGTATTAATTTATCCTTAGGAATTTGATAATAGAATGCAATTATATAATAAATTTGGGTCATTTTTGTCATTTTTCATATAAAGGTAATTGGTTGATGTCATTATAGAATTTTTGATAAGACAATGAATCTGGATATAATTTGAGTTGAAAAACAGAACATAGACTGGGGTTTCAGCCTTAGATATATAAGACCCTTGAAATTTATTTATTCACTCCTTCAATCCATTCCAAATCCTCCTGGAGATTAAATTTTGAATTCCCACCAGTGGGAATTTAGGATAGAAGTTATTAGAATAGTGGACTCAAAGAATGTAGGAAAACTGACCTGAGGACCATTGATCTCTCTATCTGAGAAAGCATTCACACTTTGGTTGAATCAGCGTCCTCATAGTTAGATAAAATGTTTTGAGGACAGATCTGTGAAAATTTGGAATTGAGATTAGGAAATGTCCTATCCCCTAGCTTCTTGGTCCTTCAAATTAAAGCCGATCAAGCTCCACTAATTCTTGAGCTCTCAGGAATCCATTTGTGTTGACTGAAGCTCTTACCTCAGAGGATTTTCATCACAGATTAGAAAGTTCGACCCTATCAATGCAATTCTCAATTAAATATACACTAGGTCAGTGGTGCGATCCTGACATTTTTATATTTTCACATTCAGAAATAGTACTGTTAGTGATGATGGTATTTGGATGTCAAGATACAGCAGGAAAGACAGAAAAATTTCTTCCTATTTTGCACACTAAAATACTGTTATTTGATCTATAATCTTACACCTTATTTACAGAGATATTCATGGATTTTTGACTCTATGACTTAGGTTCTTAATCTACAAAAGCCCTTGGCTAAGGCTTGTTTCTCTTTATTTGTGCACGTTAGGGTAGTTACATGATAGTACTGCATAGTGGTTCACATCCATGTGATGATGTTTAAATCCCTATTATTTGTTCATTCACATACTACGATTAACTGAGTCAAACTGTCTGCTTAAAGCTGAAAATCCAGTAAACAGACAGGAAGACCTTGCCCTTATCAAGCTTACACTCCAATAACAAAGGTTGGCGATTATCCTGAATAAACAAGATACAGGGCATGAGAAGTGCTATGAACATCTGATTGATGTTTTGTAAGAAAGTGACTACCATACAGGAAGAAAAAAAATCTTGATGCAAAATAGAAAGGGAAAGAGACTTTAGAGGGGAGACATTTATGCCAACCTGAAAATGGAAGGAGCCAGTCATGGCAAGAGACCAAAGGTAATGAGCACATTTCAGGCATTGGGAACAGGGAACAGCTAGTAATTGCAGAAGTTTCCAGGCCCAGGAAGAGCTGACACGCAAAACATTTTAGTGACTAATAGAACATGGATTGTCTATAATCAATCAACACAAGTGTGTCAATGCATAACGACTGCAACACCCTTTTGGGTTTTGGTAGAGTCAATACATAGTGTGGCTGCAGAGAGGAGAGTAAGCGGCAAAGTAACAGCTTACAACCAGCTGCACAGGACAGTGTTACCATGGGCATACTGCTAACGGACCACACAGGTAGGTCATCGAGAAACTTGGGACATATTTCTATAAAAGGGGTCACAAAGCTTGAGTTACAGAATAAAGTGTTGCTATTTGGAGAACGGATAACAGAGGAGCAAGAATGTAGTCTTGGGGATTTACTCTCTCTCCTTTCGTTGCCTCCAAACAGCAGTTTATACACGGTACTACTACTGGCTCTTTCAGCATGAAGTTCTGCATATTCTCTTAGATGTTTTGAGCTCAGAGGCATCTAATTTTACCAGAATCCACGAAATATAAATATTTCCATAGTTAATGGCACACAGCAGGAAAACCCCCTGAGCATGGAACTCTTGGAATTTGGCCAGGCTTCCAGCAAGAGAGCTCACTGCAAAATCTCCAGGCCAAGATTAGTGGCCAGTGAGAACAGGTCAGTGACAAGGATTTCTTAAGTCTGAAGTACAAATATGAGGATCCTAGTGGAGTAAAAATTGGCAAAATTCACCACTGTTAGGAAATCAACTGTTAGAATAAACATGCATTATTTCCTTTACATCACTCTCTTCTGCAATAACTGTGAATTATCAACATCATTTCAATACACAGAGATATTTTTCTTCAGCTTCATATAGGAATACTTTAGTTCAGCTACTTTGTAAGCAAAGCATGGAAAATTGGGCATTTCCTCATTCCTTTGAAATATTTTATTTATTAAGTCATATTCCGTGTGAGAAATACTGCTCATAGTTTCTAAACTGTAAGAGCATTCAGTTTAACAATTGCTGGTGTGTGCAGTTACTCAGTTTTGTCCAACTTTTGCAACCCCATGGACCATAGTCCACCAGCTCCTCTGTCCATGGGATTCTCTAGGCAAGAATACTGGAGTGGGTTGCTATACCCTCCTCCAAGGGATCTTCCCTACCCAGGGAACAAACCCATGTCTCCTATGTCTCCTGCATTGCAGGCAGATTCTTTACCCATTGAGCCATTGGGAAGGCCCTGAAAGTTTAACAATTGGTACCAGGCAAATGGCTACTTGTTAAAATATTCCTATGTTAATCTTAACTCCAAGGCTCCAGAATTAGAAGGAAACATACATATTTGTAGGTAAAATCTTGGAGTTTAAGATTTCAATGGTGTCAAGTTTAAACACATACAGTATGACCTTGGTTAAAATAGTTTAGATAAATGTGTTTAGAAGCCTTTATTAATAGAAAAAAAATTTGGAGCATAGTAAAGAGCTGCCAGTGTAGCCTCCAGAAAAATCTGTGGCCCAGGAGTCACAATATTAGTTCAAGTTATACCACTGGACAAACTTAAAAGAAAGTTAATCCAATATTTTGGAATTCATTTTTTTCTTTTTCCCCTCAAACGACCTATTCTGTGATGAAGACCATTGCTGACAGAAATAAAGTTATTTAAAGGAAATAAATATTAGGAGGATTATGCCATTGCCAGTTAGCAACTATTTGGGATTATTCTGATCCTTTATTATTTTTTACATGTTTTTAATATTTATTATTTTTCACATATTTTAATTTAATGAGTATAATATCCACAAACTGATCACACCTTGGTAATCAGTTCTCAGATCAAAAAAGGTAATATTATCAGAACCTTCCAGAAATCCTGGTTTGTACTTTCCTTAGTCATCATTTCATCATGAAAAAGCTAATTAGAAGCTCTGAGTCCATGGATGGATCTCATCAAATATACACTTAAGCAGCATTACTATGTAAGCTACTATCAGCATGACTCCCAAAGTCTTTCCTCTTGGATTTGTCTTCTAATCTTTTGTGTGAAGGGTGACTTCTTGGCTTTCAGCACACTAAGAGACGAGTAAATTCACTCAATCCCTCTAAATAGCATATCTTACACTTATTTTCAAATATGCCTCCCAGCCCAAAGTCCAAAATTACAATCTCCAAAAAATAAACTTCCAATTTTTTTCTCATGTGTTGGAGTAAGACAACACATAAAACTACAAAAACACTACAGAATATGCAATCCTCCTTGCTTCTGAATCAAGCTTTCAAACAATCCTCTTAATTTTAATATGTCTTTTAACTTTAGAGACAAAATTACCTATTTTGATTTTTCTAAATCTAGAGCCCTTGGGAAATTTTGTGGTGTGATTATCAGCTTTCACCTTCTAGGATAAGATTCAATTTTCTTAGATCTAATAAGTCATTTATTACTTATTGCTTTCCACATTTTATTCTTTTAATTTGCTGTCTCTTGCTTTTTTCATTTTTGTATATACACATTTCACTGTCATTATGGAGCAAAGTGAAAGTGTAAGTTGCTCAGTCATGTCCAATGCTTTGCGACTGCATGGACTACACAGTCCATGCAATTCTTCAGGCTAGAATACTGACTGGAGTGGTAGCTTTTCCCTTCTCCAGGGGAATCTTCCCAAGAAGGGATTAAACCCAGGTCTCCCACAATGCAGGCAAATTATTTACGAGATGAGTCACAAGGAAAGCCCAAGAATACTGGAATAGGTAGCTTATCCCTTCTCCAGAAGATCTTTCAGATTAAGGAATTGAACCAGGGACTCCTGCACTGTAGGCAGATTCTTTACCAACTGAGCTATGAGGGAAGCCCAGAGTATGGAGGAAGCCAAAATTTATGTGTGTGCATTCAATATTCCTTTTATGCTCAGAAATCTTCTACTTGTTATCCAATTAGAAAAGTAGCATCCAACTGTTTGTGACCCTGTGGACTGTAACCTGCCAGGTGCTTGTCCATGGGATTCTCCTGCCAAGAAGGAGTAGGTTGCCTTGCCCTCCTCAAAGGGGGTCGTCCTAACCCAGGGATCAAATCTCCATCTCCTGTGTTTCCTGCATTGCAAGCAGATTCTGTACCCACTGAGCCACCTGGGAAGCTATATCTATATATCTATATCTACCTATCTGTCTACCTATCTATATCTATGTCTATATGTATATATTCTGAGACTTACGTTCTATTTTTTATCTTTATGTTCTACTTTTTAAGAGATTTACTACTCTGTTAGCCTTTAAATTGAATGGTTATTTTGTTAAAACAATTTTGAATTTCAAGAACTTCTTCATATTCTTGAATTGTTCTTTTTTTTCATGCCATATCCTTACTTCATGGACACAATACTTTCTCTTATTTCTGTGACAATTAAAAGTTGGTCATTGGCTTCTGCTTCTGCCATTGTATCTTTCCTGTGGCTTCCCTTTGAGAAGATGCTGCTAATATTAATTCATTGCTTTCTCATGAGAGATTTCCTTTTAAAAGTCAAGTATTGCTTGACTCTATTCATGTTTTTTGGACATAAGACACTAAAAAGCTGACTAGTTGTTCTCTATGAGTGGGAATGAGACTTACTGACTTGTGAGTTAACCTAAAGTAAGCCAGAAGGAAAAACACCAATACAGTATACTAACACATATATATGGAATTTAGAAAGATGGTAACAATAACCCAGTGTACGAGACAGCAAAAGAGACACTGATGTATAAAACAGTCTTATAGACTCTGTGGGAGAGGGAGAGGGTGGGAAGATTTGGGAGAATGACATTGAAACATGTAAAATATCATGTAAGAAATGAGTTGCTAGTCCAGGTTCGATGCACAATACTGGATGCTTGGGGCTAGTGCACTGGGACAACCCAGAGGGATGGTATGGGGAGGGAGGAGGGAGGAGGGTTCAGGATGGGGAACACATGTATACCTGTGGCGGATTCATTTTGATATTTGGCAAAACTAATACAATTATGTAAAGTTTAAAAATAAAATAAAATTAAAAAAAAACCTACACAATCATCAGTTAAATTGATTTGTTTTTAGATAAACTGCTCTCTAAGTGTCAACAACAATGACAACAAAAAAGATGCCTGATAAATGTGCATTAAATTAAAAAAAAAAAACTGGAGTGGGTTGGTATACATTCCTCAGGGGATCTTCCAGCCCAGGAATTATACTCAGGTCTCTTGTATTGCAGGCAGATTCTTTACTATCTGAGCCATCAGGGAAGCCCATGATTACATAAGTAGGTAGCTTATCCCTTCTCCAGGGGATCTCCTGACCCAGAATCAGGGACTCCTGCATTGCACGCAGATTCTTTACCAGCTGAGTGTAGATTTTTCTCTGTTCATTTTTTATTGAAGGATAACTGTTTTACAGAATTTTGCTGTTTTCTGCCAAACCTCAACATGAATCAGCCATAGGTATACATATATTCCCTCCCTTTTGAAACTCCCTCCCATCTCCCTCCCCATCTCATCCCTCTAGGTTGACACAGAGCCCTCATTTGAGTTTCCTGAGCCGAGAAATGTAAATCAAAAACTACAAGGAGCTATCATTTCACACCGGTAAGAATGGGCCTCATCAAAAAGTCTACAAACAATAAATGCTGGAAAGGGTATGGCGAAAAGGGATTACTCTTGCGTTGTTGGTGGGAATGTAAATTGATACAGCCACTATGGAAGATGGTATGCTCTATTCATTTTACTATTTATTTAACCCTGTCCTCAACCTTGATCTTGACTATGCATGAGAGACCAGTTGTATGTATTTGTGGCAGACTTTGGTGTGGTTCATTCCCTCACTGTACAAATTCTTAAACAAATTCCCTGTTATTAGCATGAGTTTCACGCCCACCTTCCCTGTGACCTGTGTCTTTAAGCTTTGAGGTTCTCAGAAGAGCATAAAATGTGAATTGTCTTACTTATCCTGGTCACCTACTCCTTTATCCTTTGTAAGAATATATAACTCCTTACTCTTTTGTAAGGATATATAACTCCTTTATAACTTTTCCTATCCTTTGATATTAATTTTTCACTTGTCTTTTCTCTTCCAAAGATATGTTGGAAGAACTCCTTTATTGCTGCCTCTTCCCCCACCTTTCTTTGTCTGTATTGACTCTATAACTACATCTTTGGTAGGGTTGCGTGCTTTACAAACATGTAAGCAGTTTGAGGGCATGTGCCATATTATGTTTAGAGTCAGACACAACTGAAGCGACTTAGCAGCAGCAAGTTTAGTTTTATTTTCTCATCAGCATCTAGGACACTGAATGAAATAAGGTAGGAGTTCAGAAGAGCAATTTGTTAAGGGACTGATTGTTCAAATCAGTATTTATTAAGTTACTACTAAATTTGGAACATAATAGTATGGACAACATTTATAATAAGATATACAACAATTGACATAATTCAGTTCAAACAAACTCAAAAGATCAAAATTTAAGACTGGAAGCAATAAAATTCCTAAAGGAAAACAGACGTGATACTCTGACATAAATCACAACAATTTTTTTTATCTCCTAAAACAAAGGAAATAAAAGTGAAAATAAATTGGAACTAATTACACTTAAAAGCTTTTGCACGTATAAAGGAACAATCAACAAAATAAAAAGACAGCCTACAAAATAGGAGAAAATATTTGCAAATAATATGACAGATAAGAGGTTAATATCTGAAATATATAAGCAGCTCATAAACTCTAAAATATATAAGTGGCTCATATAACTCCACATCAAAAAAAAAAAAATCAAAAGACCTAAATAGATTTTTTTCCAAAGAGGACATGCAAATGGACCAATAGGCACGTGAAACGATCTTCAACATGGCTAGTCAGCAAGGAAATGCAAATCAAAACTACAATGAGATATCACTCCTTATTTGTCAGAATGACTATCTTCAAAAAACTGCAAAAAAAATTCAGTAAGAATGTGGAGAAAAGAGATATCTCATACACTGTTGGTGGTAATGCAATTGGTGCAGGCCCTGTGGGAAATACATCACGGAATACCAGGCTCAATGCTCAGTTACTAAGTCATATCTGACTCTTTATCACTCCATGGATTGTAACCTTCCAGGCTCCACTGTCCATGGGATTTTCCATTCAAGAATACCAGAGTCAGTTTCCATTTTCTTTTCTGTGGGATCTTTCTGACCCAGGGATTGAACCTGCATCTCTTACATTGTTAAGTGGACTTTTACCACTTGAGTGACCTAGGAAGCCCACCCAATGGAATCCTACTTAGCCATAAAAAGGATGAAAATTTTGCCATTTGCAGCAATGTGAACAGACTTGGAGGAAATTATCCTGAAATAAGTCAGACAGGGAAAGACAAATCATGTGTGATATCATTTATATGTGGAATCTAAGAAAGGCAACAAAGTAGTGAATATAATAAAACAGAAGCATACTGATAAATTTAGAGCATAAACTACTGGTTGTCAGTGGAAAGGGAGAATGGGGGAGGGGATAGGGAGTTAAGAAATACAAACTATTATATATAAAATAAGCCACAAAATATAATGTACCACACAGGGAATATAGCCAATGTTTTATAATAACTATAGAAAGTGAAAGTGAAGTCGCTCAGTCGTGTCCAGCTCTTTGCGACCCGTGGACTGTAGCCCACCAAGCTCCTCCATCCATGGAATTCTTCAGGCAAGAATACCAGAGTGGGGTGCCATTCCCTTCTCCAGGGGATCTTCCTGACCCAGGGATCGAATCCAGGTCTCCCACATTACAGGCAAACTCTTTAACCTCTGCGCTACCAGGGAAGCATAAATGGAGTATAACCTTTAAAAATTGTGAATCACTATATACATCTGTAACATATAATATTATACACCAACCATACTTCAGTAAATATAAACAAGAAAAAAAGTGGTCATTTTGTCCAGCTTGAATGTCCTTTCCTCCTCTTATCTGTCTTGAGATTTCCTATTTATCTTTCAAAATGTTGACTCTATTGGGAATCATCCCTTCTAATAGTTCTTCCCTAGTCTTCAGGGAATGAATCCTTATTCTGTACTCTTTTTGCATATTGCATATATGTTTATTATTAGATACCACAATTTTTGTATTTGTTCATTTCAAGCAGAAACTCAATCTTATCTGTCTTTTCATCTCCTAGAGCTAGTACACCTAACAGAATCAGAACTCCACAAATATTTATTAAGCAGAAATGAACTGAATATTTTTTTCCAGGAATGATAGAGATAAACTAAAAGGCTGATGTTGGTCAGGTGATGTTAGCTGTTTTTACATAGCCACAAAGCCCAGAAAATTTTGTTCTGATTCCTCATGTGTTGGTTTTACTATGCAGAAAGAAAAGTACAAATGGAACAGGGACAAAAAAAAAAAAAAGATTCTCTTATAAAGGTTTGGAAATATATACCCAAGTCAGAACCAATCATCAATTGAATTTACTCTATTAGCTTTAGACCATGCAATAGACCATTTAGATGATTGACCATGTGGAAAATTTGAGTAGATTATCTAGTCAACCTTTTTAAATTATCAATATTTTTTCATTAGATACTATAGCAATAAAGATGCATCAATTTTTCCAACTACACCTTTATCCTGAATATTTATATATATCAGAATGTGATCCAAGGTCAAATACTGTCCTGTATTTTAAACAAGGGATAGTTCATCATTTGATAGAGGCTGGGAAGAATTTTTCCCTGTATGGTGGCTGATTTTTAGGTTTTCACACTTTCAGCAAAAACTTGCTTTTTAAAGAAAAAAGTAACACCTAGACATTGTAGAAAATATCTTTTGGTTTGAAGATAAAGAAAAAAATGAGGTAGTAAGTGAAAAATGATTTGCTTTCCTGTCAACCTTCAAAGAGGTGATTTTTCTCTGGTCTGCTTAGCAAAAAGATTTATTTTGATTCAGTTCTATCAGCAATAGGCTGAAGTACCATGGGTTTTGTTGTTGTTTGTTTTGTTTTTGTTTAGTTTGAAAGTAATCAAATCTAATATTGCCCTGCTGTACCTTGTAGCTGCAATGGAATAAGAAAGCCACCTTGCAGGTGTGGTCAGGATCACTAAGTTTCACTACTATTGACTGGGGGCAGTTATAGTCTTGCTGGCTGAATTTTAAATGTGGCTTGATGTATCCAGTTATGTGTGATCATCTAAATACAACTCCAGGCATTTTAGCAATTAGAAAAAAAAAAAGTAATTTCTCTGAAGATAGTTAGAAATGTGAACTGTTTGTCAAATGAACAGAATATGTTTTATTTGCCAGAGAGAATAAGATGGAGACAGGAAGAAGATTCAATAGTTAATACTATTAGATAATTAGCCTTTCTACATTTAAAAAAACTGGCTTTTGTTTTATGAGTTGAAATAAAACTAGGGTTTTTTAATTGATAAGTTTAGCTTGAAAATGGTTGAATTTTTAAGAAATATATGTTGGCAAAAGTGCTGTGATTGAGAAAATATATCTGTATTTCATATATATCTGCATTCATAGAATATAATTAATATTCAGTATGCATTGTGTTCTCTCTATAAAGGTTGTTAACGCCCAACTGATTGAATAGAAATTAGGACATATGTTTTAAACGCCCTTTTCTAACCTAAACTGAAACAGCAAGAATGTCTAGTCACTAGAGGGCAGCCATCATCTGTTACAGTCCATAAAGATCTTCCTGGATATTTAAGTCCAATTGCGGATGTGAAAGCCATGATTTAAAATCAGTAAGCTGTTTTTCAGCTGTACTTATTTTGGAAAGAGGACACTAACATCCTTGTTTATACAACCTATCAGAAATGATCTGATTAAAAGGCAAAGCAAACAGACCATGGCAATGCTGTTTGTATAAAATTTCATGTAAATATATACCCTAGTTATTATAGAAAAAAAATGAATGTGATAAAAAAGAAAGTTTTCACTTAAATAGACAGGGTTCATTCACATTTCTATTAGTTTGCTGTTCTTACCAGGAACCCAAAGTTCCAAGAAAAGAAAAGGAAATCCCTGAACAAGGAATGCCTATGAAGCTCCTCAATTTTTTTTCAATATGTAACCAGCTTCAGAATGCATACAGGTCTACTGGAAGAACTTGGAAATCAAAAGCAAATGAATATTTCATATCAACAGTGTTACTAGGATTTTGTAACTGGAGTAAATGTACTTCATGCCAACCTTAAAACAAGCACTGCCAAGTAAGCCTTACGCATGGTAGAGTTTAAATCCTTTGCCTTTAAAGACAGAGAAGGCAATGGCACCCCACTCCATTACTCTTGCCTGGAAAATCCCATGGACGGAGGAGCCTGGTGGTCTGCAGTCCATGGGGTCGCTAAGAGTCAGACACGACTGAGAGGCTTCACTTTCATGCATTAGAGAAGGAAATGGCAACCCACTCCAAGTGCTCTTGCCTGGAGAAACCCAGGGACGGGGGAGGCTGGTGGGCTGCCATCTATGGGGTCGCACAGAGTCGGACACGACTGAAGTGACTTAGCAGCAGCAGCAGCAGCCTTTAAAGATAACACTCTGCCTGGCTAATTTGAATTAAAGTGCCCATTAGCACTATGTGGACATTTCAGCTTCTGTCCTTTCCCTTAAGAACCACTCATCAACCTATTTAAAAATCATCTGCTGATCTGTTGAGCTCAGTAGCGATCAGTAATAAGCACACATTATAGCCCATGGTTATTTACCATCTCTTACACTGGTGGGACGATATTCTACACCACCTTCTGTGAAGTACACAAGAAAAATACTGTAGTTGGTGAGAATATCCTGCTAAAAAATTATGTTTTCATTTATTGCTTTGATCCACAAAAAATTCCACAGCTAGTTTTTATTCTACTGGACACAAGGAAGTCCAGTCGAAAGAATATCAGGAGACGAACATTTGATTTTGTATATAGTAGAAAAAGACCTCTAAACACAAACTTCATTGATATTATGTCTCATGCTGCAAGAAATTAATTTTTCTTGGATGAATAAATGATGAATGAATAAGTGAATCGGTTAGTCTCATATTCATGTAAGACGGCACTTTAAAGGACTATATATGACAGAATACACACATGCTCACTATTTTTATTTTTTCAGGTATTTATAAATGATGCATCCTTTAATCATAATTTAAAACTGTTAAAGAATTCTTATGAGCTTTTAGCTATTTTATGTTCATTCCAATCAACATTCACTGATAGTAAAACTACAATCATGTGAAGGTTCAATTTTAAAGAGATTCTCAACCACTATTCTCATGGACCCTAGTTAGATTTCAAATAGCTGTTGATAACAAAACTGCTTTTGTCATGACCTATCTATGAAGTCAAAGCAACTTTATCAGTTGCTTTGTCCAACTTACAGTTCTGAATTTTACTACTTTGTAAAATGGATCAGATACATGAATAATGGGTTTAGACAGTTACCAAAAATATTTACTCTGCTAACCCCAAAATTTAATTTGTTCCATGCACTTTATAGTGTCCAACAATACTGTTTATATATTTGTATACTCGAATTAAAGTGAAACATACCAAAGCCCCCACAAAATTAAAGTTAATTAAGTTCCCCAAAAATAAGAGTGCAGCTTAAATTTAAAACAGCCCTTGATTTGACTTGACCTGACTTAGTCCTGGGTGTGTTCTAATATGTTGTGTGACCTTAAGCAAAACTGACTTACTATTCTTGACTTCTTTTCTCATCTATAAAGTGAGGTAGATTAGACAGACTGGCTGATGTTATAGGTCCATTTCTACTCTCCTATAAACTCTGTCTTCGAAAGCAAAGGACATTTCAGTCATCTTCTCTCGGGAAACATAGATACCAAAGGAACCAGCACACAGCTGATGGGAACACAAGTAAATATTGGTGTAAGTAAACAGGGCACAGGAGTGTTGTTGTCTTCTTATAGAGACAGAAGTGAATTTCTCTGTGCCTCTTTCTATTACCATTCAAAACAGCTCAGAGCTTAAAAAATAGATAATCAGAACTTGACTGAAAAGTTTTAGCTTCTATTCTGTGGTGTTTTAATTTACCGAAATTTCAAAAATTATTTTCTTTGTGTGTTCAGTCATGTCCGACTCTTTGCACACCCATGGACTGTAGCCCGCTAGGCTCTTCTGTCTGCAGAATTTTTCAGATAAGAATACAGGAGTGGGTTGTAATTTCCTACACCAGAGGATTATTGACTACAACCCAGCAAAGCTGCACTCTATTCTCCATTTTCCAAACTTCTCACTTATATCTGATGACTTCTGGATATTTTAATTTTTGTTATGGAATTATCTCTACCCAGTAATATTAACATGTGAATCAACCACATAGACACTGAGTTTATTAAAAGTAGTAGCACTGTGCATATTGTATATATCTTCCCCTTGTATGAGTCTGAGAGAAAAAGAAATCTGAGGAAAACAAATATATCCATATATACAGGTGCTTTCTACCATTTCTTGAAGCTTAAGGCAGAGAAGATATTTCAGACGCAAAGAAAGGGATGTCCCATACACTGTGACATTTCATCTTTGTGGGTTTGCTGTTAATTATTTCAAAAATCAAAAATACACTAAAGCCCCAATTTAAAATGCTCTAGTCTCTAAGTTCAAATAATAATAATTTATTATAAATATCATTCAAACAGCAATAAACAAATTGAAACAGGCTTATGGAAAAAAGTAAGACATATTAAATTTTAATCTTTCTTTTTTTCTTAAACTCTTGAGGTGTTTATGTAAGGGAATGGGATTAGACATTTAGTTTTATCAATTTCATTTTATATAAACTAGTAACAAAAGCACCACATATGCAATCCGTGAAATCATAAATATCTGTCTGAGAAGATAACCTTCGCAAACCATTTTCTTTTACTTGAAACTCTTTCCTGCTCTGGCCATAAGGTTGAAGAAACCACTCAAGATTCTGACAACCAACCACAGTGGCCCATCTGTCTGCAAAACCATCTCCACTTCCCTCTTTTGTATATTTTTTCTCTTATTTACCATGACACTCTCAAGGCCTTTTCATAACTCCCAGAGCATTCACACATGGGACATAGGGGACTGTCCCCTGTCTGCCCTTATTTGATGTGGTTGGTAAGCTTTTCCTGGAGTAAGTTTCTCTTCCCTGGGGAGAACCACCTGATAAGACTGTGCTGGGTCCTGTCTCAAAGGAGAGAACAAATGTGCATAGCCTTAAATTGACTGGACTAGGGGTTAAATGCTGAAGTGGCCCTGGTGCCTGGAGATCCTGCATCCTTGACCTTCAAGCTGCTGAGCCTGTGAAGGACTGCTGAGCTGCTGGAGGTGTCACAAAGAGACTCAATGGGAATAAGAATTTTTAATGATTTATGGAACTTTGCTCAGAACTGAGAACTATGTTTTTTCATTACAGGACATTTTAGAAATTATTGCAATATGGAACTTCTGTTAACTGCTTTGTAAAAACATATGCATAATAATGTTTATTATTATCAAGATTTGCAACATGCATATGTGCTCCCATGCATCCTGTTTTCTATGAATCTGAAGTATAGAACATTATACTGACAGATGTCATCATTTCCATCATCACAGTAATAGCTAACATTTATCTAGCATTTACCATGTGTCAGTTACTGTGCTCAGAACCTTCTGTGTGTTTCTGTATGTAATCCCCACAATAACTTACATTATTTAAACCACATTATAATCTCCAATGTTCTTACCATTATTACTTTTCATCTTACAGGTGAGGAAAATTATGACTAGGCAGGTTATGACCTAGCCCATAGCCAAATAGCTTATGATTGGCAAAGAACAATTTAAAACTATTGCTGCTGTCATAGCTTGTAGTTCAAAGAATAAGCGAGCATGCTACTCATCCCTGAAAATTTGGAGAACAACTACAATGCATTAGGCACAGACAGAAAGGACATGGGAGGTGAAATTCCCAGAACCAGGATGTAAGGGTTAAACAGACTACTAGGGTCTCTACACTACTACACCTACAGATACTATTCTTAGAGCATTGGATGCAGTGCAGTCACTTAATAAATAGAGAAGAATAAAAATGTTCTGGCCCTTATTAGAGGATAAGATGCAAACACTTGCATTCACCCATTTGAACCTGTTACAAAGTAACTCATCGCAAGATAAAATGTGTATTCCATTTTTGGGGGATGGTATATCATGACGCTTAAAAATAATAACACAAAGAGAGCCACTTTCTGATTGTAAAACTAGTGCCAAAGTATGTGATATTACCTTCCTTTTTTTGTTGGCAAAGTAATGTCTCTGTTTTATTTTTTGTGTGTGTGAACTTCTTTTATTTTTTAATATAAATTTATTTATTTTAACTGGAGGTTAATTACTTTACAATATTGTATTGGTTTTGCCATACATCAACATGAATCCACCACAGGTATACACATGTTCCCCATCCTGAACCTCCTTCCCTCCTCCCTATTTCTCCTATGATATAATTTCAAGATCCTTCCTCTTATTAGTCATTCAGTTCAGTTCAGTTCAGTTTCTCAGTCGTGTCTGACTCTTTGCGACCCCATGAATCACAGCACGCCAGGCCTCCCTGTCCATCACCAACTCCCGGAGTTCACTCAGACTCAGGTCCATGGAGTCAATGATGCCATCCAGCCATCTCATCCTCTGGCGTCCCCTTCTCCTCCTGCCCCTAATCCCTCCCAGCATCAGAGTCTTTTCCAATGAGTCAGCTCTTCGCATGAGGTGGCCAAAGTACTGGAGTTTCAGCTTTAGCATCATTCCTTCCAAAGAAATCCCAGGGCTGATCTCCTTCAGAATGGACTGGTTGGATCTCCTTGAAGTCCAAGGGTTCAATTCAAAAATATCCATCCTAAAATGGGGTATAGAGAATGAGAGGCAATATTTCAGGTGGAGCCTGCATCTCAAAGAATAGTGAAATTTGTGCCATTCATGCTCTAGATATTAATACCAATACAAACTGACAATTTATTATATATCGATGACTAGGGAGAAATTTTGTCAGCTGAAACTTCTGAGCATTTTCCATTGAAATATTTGTGAAAAAAATTTTGATCTCTATACATATTTTCAGTAATTCTTATTTTTATTGTTTTTATCATTCAACTTGTCAAGATATTTATGTATTCTCTCATAGAATTAGCTGCACATCCACTCTTTTTTATTATCTATTTATTTAATAAGCATGGTTTTATACTTTTAATATAGGAATTGAGAAAATTAGAAATGATATAAGGCTGAAACACAAGTTTAGAGTTTTTTTTTCTATGTGGACATCCATTCAATAATCAAAATTATACATGACTACCATGATAAAATCAGTTATGGTTCTTCCCAAGTATGAAGCTTCAAAATGCATATATGTTTTGACTCAGCAGCCCCGTTTCTTAAAATCTGTCTTGCAAAATAAAAGCAAATGTATATACATACTATGCTCACTTATTTAAATTTATTTGGAATTTGTTTAATAAAGACATACATGCACATAATATAATCCACATTATATTAATATGTTACAATATATTATATTTATTACTATTTATAATATATATGCTCATTTTTAACATGTCTTATAGAGTGGAGTTACATATTTTCTGAAGTGTAGGCTAATGATAAACATTCTTAAAAGTTCCTTAAATGTTATAATCACTCAGCACAGAGACATGCTTGCTGCTGCTACTGCTACTAAGTTGCTTCAGTCGTGTCCGACTCTGTGTGACCCCATAGATGGCAGCCACTAGACTCCTCCATCCCTGGGATTTTCCAGGCAAGAACACTGGAATGGGTTGCCATTTCCTTCTCCAGGGCATAAAAGTGAAAAGTGAAAGTGAAGTCGCTCAGTGTCCGACTCCAAGCAACCCCATGGACTGCAGCCTACCAGGCTCCTTCCTCCATGGGATTTGCCAGGCAAGAGTACTGGAGTGGGTTGCCTTTGCCTTCTTCGAGAGACATGCTTACATTGTGATAATGTCAAGAAAGTGGAAGTTCTCTGATATTATTCTCCTATTGCATTCTTATTCCTAAATATATGAATCAGGCTCAGTTAAAAATGCCTACAATATATAAATAAAAAATATCTTCTCTTTGCTCTCTTCTTTACCATATAAGAAATCATGATATGTTGATAGCTAAGGTATATCATATAATTGTTTAAAAGGGTAAAGTAGATCTATATATGTTGATGTGTTGACATACACACATACATACACACATACACGATTATTTACAAAGATGGGGACATGGTGAAGAGAGAGAAGAATTATATTACTAAATGTATACCCCTTCAGACCATACAGTGTTGGAATCTTTATAATGACAATACGTTAATTTTTTTTTTTTAATTTTTAAACTTTACGAGGGAGAGGGTGGGAAGATTTGGGAGAATGGCATTGAAACATGTAAAATATCATGTATGAAACGAGATTCCAGTCCAGGTTCAATGCACGATACTGGATGCTTGGGGCTAGTGCACTGGGACGACAATACGTTAATTTTAAAAATACTAAGTATAATCATGAAGGTGAAAGTGAAAGTCAGTCAGTAGTGTCCGACTCTTTGAGACCCCATGGACAACCCATGGAATTCTCCAGGCCAGAATACTGGAGTGGGTAGCCTTTCCCTTCTCCAGGGCATCTTCCCAACTCAGGGATCAAACCTAGGTCTCCTGCATTGCAGGTGGATTCTTTACCAGCTGAGCCACAAGGGAAGCCCCTAATATATAATCTTAGGAATCATAAATTAATGATGTTTTGTGTTTCATGTTTTTTGAAGCATTTGTGAAAATATTTAGTGGTATAATGATAACTACATTTAATTCAGCAGACATTTAACATTTGGCCTGCAGAATTTCAATATAGATAAATCTCATCCATTCATTTGAAGAAACAAGCTACATAGTCAGGAAGACAGAAAGGTATAGAATTAATTCTTCCTTCAGACATACAGTAAACTACAAAAGAGAATTGTCATTAACCCAGGCCTCAAAGAAGCCAATGGATCCATGAACTCTGACAATCTTTTTTAGGCAAATTGGACAGCATGTTCCAAGACAAGGAAGCTTATGTGCGCATGATATAATGAACAGTAGCTTAGCTCAGCTATGGCATCAGCTAAATGGTACTAGGGGAGCTGGTATTGGAATTGCAAACTGGTGCTACAATAGAGAGGTCCACACAAAGCATCCTAAGATGTGTGGAGGATAAATCTCAATAGAGACTGGCTGGGGTCAAGTGTATAGAAGACTGCTAAAATAATCTAGTAGAGAGATGATGATGACTTCGTGGGCAGGGAAGTGGCAGCAAAGACAGAGAGGAGCAGACAGATTCATGAGATGAGTCAGAGTCTAAGAACGAGTTATTTCAGTCCTTGGGGAGGTAATCAATCTGATTCTGGTAATGTGAACTCTTTGAAGTAGCTAAGTGCTCCCTTACTATCTCTTTACTTATCTTAGGATTTGATTCCCTTGTTTGTCCTACCCTTTTCAATTTGAAGATCACTTTTTTCCCTGATTGAGAAAACAGGCAAAATAAGAGTTTAGTCCTTCCAATGTCATCTGCTAATATTATACCATCTGGCCCAGGAATCAGGCCTATCCCTTAGCTCAGTATTTCTTAAAAATTATATTTAAATTTTCTCTAGTGCTTTTCAAAAGCCTCGGTTCATCCTGTGCTTCAGGCTTCTTGATACTATTTTTGAAAGTTTCTGCCACTCTTTCAATTTTGCCCTTCATGGGATGCCTTCCTGCTGACTTCTATTTTCTTCAAGATTCTAGAAAGAGAAATACCTATTTATGATCTCTGATAAATTTCTTAGGGTCAAATTTTCAACTTCTCTCTTTGTTGGAGAGCATTAAATATATCACTACCCTGCCCTATTTTTTGATAATGAACATTATAAAGAGGCCTTGTTAATACCAATACACATTTAATAATATTTTCTGTATTCAAGTTTTTCTTCCCTCTTTAATTTAGAAAGCCTTTACTTATATACTTGCCATTTATTTCTATAACATCTTTTTTTTTTCCTTTTATTTGCTTTGTCCCAGTTGGCTATGTTTTACAGAGCTCTCCAGTCTTCAAAGGTTTTCTTAATATCAATTTCTATTTTGATTGATTCATTTATTTTCCAATATTCCAGTTTTTTTCCTGGCTTTTTGTGCCTTTCCCAGTGTAGTATCTTAACTATACACTTGCTAATATTCCTGGTTATCTCCAGACCATTAATGCAGAATTCACCATGTATACTTTTCTTTTAATGGATTTTTAGAAAACTGTTCATTTATTTTAGAGCATCTCCAACTGTTTTTTACTTGCTTCCTCTGTATAATACACATTTTATATTTATTCAAATCGGTGTTTAACTCCTATTACTCATAGCTATGCATTCTAGTTTTAGAGGAAATAACACCTGACTAGGAATAAAAAAGATAGGGGATTTTCCATGTTGTAGCTAGCTATATAACCTCCTTATCTAAATCACAGTTTTTCTAAGGCTCAGTTTCTTTCTCATGTATAAGAAAGAAATGTACAAATGTAAAGAAATGGTGGTATTTTCTATGGTAAATCACAAACGTAAAAGGAAGCATTAAATGAAATGACATACATAAAATCAATTTATAAAGTATTATATAAATATAAATTATTGCTTTCTAAATTAAGCTCAAACTAAAATTTAATTTGCTGTTTGCTTGTGCATATGATTCCATGAATAAAACTTAGGAAAACTAATGAAAAGAGAATTGTTCACTTAATTTCTTTCTACCTGAGACTGTGAAACCGAGTCTCTCAAACTTCTCTGATTTTCTTTTCCTTCAAGCTACATTATTTTTGAAGTCAGAAAAGTTTAGTTTATCTTAAAATTTTTTTTTTCATTTACTGATGGAAAAGCATACTAACTTATGGAGTGAACTGTTTTTATGTTATGTTTCCATAGACAAATGTTCTCTTACAGGGACAAAATATAAATTATTTTTAAAGTATTTCTTTCTGAAAATAATTTTAAATATTACAAATATTACTTTCAAAGGCTACAGATTTGATTTCTAGACTTTATCCTAAACACGAAGTACATATCCATAATGATACTAGCAATTTTTATAATTTCAATAACCAAAAATATAGAATCGAGAATGTTCTTTTGGACTGCTGATGAGTCCTACATGGATCTATTTGAACACTTATCAGATCACCACTACCTTCACTGGATTAAAGAGGAGATGTATAAATGAAATCTATTTGGGAATTTGGAATTCAAAGAGAATAACAGAAATTGCTCAAAAAAGAATATGCAATTTAGTCTTTTTTGATGCAACTTCACAGAGACCTGATGCAATGTTAGTTGCAATGACCATGAATGTTCTGAGGTTAATCAGGTCCCATACTGCAGATTCAAGAATGTGAAGGGCCATCAACTCAGGACCTTGTGCATGTTCTGCCTATGTAGGGTGAACATAGGTTTCTTTATTATTCAGTGCAAATCTTTTTGTATTTTAAGTGAAAATAAGTTCAAAGGTGCTACTGACCTTATTAAGAAAGAAACAGCAAAGTTCTTCCACTGAATGAAAAAAAGGCTCTCAAAGTGAAATCAGGTAGCCTCGTAAGTAGAGGGTTAGCTTCTTTAATGAACTGGAGGGCATGGACTTAATGTGAGGGTGAAATGTTGTTGCATTATTACAGAAAAACCAGAAATTGTCCTGTTTTGGCCTAAAGGAGACAAAAAGCAACACATGGGAATCAGCATTCTCACTTAGAATATGCCAGTTACACACTTTTGAATGAAGGCTGCCAGTTTGTAGGTAATTGTCCAAAGTGTTTTTCCAAACCAAGTTCAATTTATAGCTTAGCCAAATGCCTTCCACACCCTTTCTTCTGTTTTCTCCCTTCCTAACACTCTCTAACCTACAGAGAAATAAGTAGACAAGGTCGACACACAAGTTGAATTTTGCTCTTAAACCACATAGGGTTAAACTCTAGACAGGTTTCCTGATTTTCTAAAGGTTTAAACCTGATTTAAAAAGGCAATTCACTGACTTTGTTTGTAAAATAGAATGTGTAAAAACAAAGACACTCACAGACTTAGAGAATGAAATTATGGTTGCCAGGAGAAGGATGGGGAAAGGGATAGTTACGGAGTTTGGGATGGACATGTGCACACTGCTCTATTTAAAATGGATAACTAACAAGGTCCTACTGTATAGGGACAAATAAATGATTTGAATCATTGTAAGCATCTGCTTACAATGCGGGAGACCCGGGTTCAATCCCTGGCTTGGGAAGGTCACTGTATAGCACAGGGAACTCTGCTCAATATTATGTGGCAGCCTGGATGGGAGGGAAGTTTGGGGGAGAATGGATACATGTATGGCTGGGTCCCTTTGCTGTCCACCTGAAACTATCACAATATTGTTAATCAGCTATAGTGCAATAAGAAATGAAACATTTAAAGAAATAGAATATGTAGTGATAAAATATAAACAATTAGAGTAAAATTACATAACATCTTGTGGACCTCTTCGACTTTTAAAATAGTCAGCAATACAACTGTAACATTGTTATAACAGATTTAAATGGGATTCTGTGTCTATACCTGATTGACAAGTTCAATATTTTAAGATCAAATAGTAACAGAAGTTTTTTTGTTGTTTTTTTTCATTTAATTGAGGCCTCTTTGTTTCATATGTGTGCCTACAGCTAGATCCTGTTTTCTGTCTGTAGACAGTGTTTCCTGCTGTGCACTGTTGAGAAAATGAGAAGACAAAATGGAGAATCAATTTAAAGAAAAAAAGCTTTAGTTGACAAAGCTTTATAGTGGATCAAAGGAATCCAGCTTGTTAATACACCTTTAGTGGCTTAGATAAAATTATGCAATTATTGCAAATACTTTTACATTTTATGTTTTCCTCATTTTGAACTTTAATCTTCATAATTTTGCAAGATTTTTTCCTATGACATGTAAATGACTATTTCCTTTGTTACACTATATATAACCAATTTCATAAAGCAATAATTCAAAGATAATTCACCCCTTCAAAATCTCACACATTTATTTGGAATTCATTCACTTAAGGATGAACTTCTCTTCCAAGAATTTAAAAAAATGTGTAAGTGCAACTTCAAGGTGGACATAATTGTTTTGCTTCATTACTTGTTACTTAAGGGAATTATTTTACAGTTATTTTTTTTTTTATCACTTGTTTGTTTAACACATTTCCCCTTAAATACAGGATGTGTAAGACTGATATAAAGCAAGAGCATTTGTTTAATAGGTTGATCCATAGATATGATATTTATTTAATTAGGTTTCACTAAATTTGCATGCCAGAAGTAATTAGATGCTTTAAATTCCTAATAGCATTCAGTGAAATATTGTTTGAACTATTTAAGCATACCTTTGTTTATTTAAAAAATAAACAAACATTAATGAACATCCTGCTAACTGGCTATGGTTCACAAAAACAAAATACCCCGGCAACACTGCTTAAATATGAAATGTAGAAGTAAATTATTTAGAAACTAATTTAAAACCTGCAGCTAGTTTACAAAATAAATGATTTGAATCACACTATTCATTCAACTTTGACCTAAATGTACTTTAAACTGATATCTTTGCTTTGTAAATAGGACTATTTTTACTACATAAACATCATTTTTAGCTTAAATCATAGCTATTATGTGCAGAGACTTCAAGTGACTCTGGAGTATGGCTATTCAAAATTCTAACAGTTAACCATACACCTTGAAACATTCTGATTGCTAAACCCAATGACACTTAAAATCAAATATTCTGAATACACTCAAGTATGCATTAGTTACAAATTGAATTACACGGTATATATAAATTTTTACTTAATAATTCATTATTAAATTGCAGCTTCTAGGTTTGGGGAAATAGAGAATATATACACACACTACATACAAGCATTCATCTAAAAAAAGGAAACTTTCAATACCACATAGCCTATGAAGACTACTCTAATCAGAGATACTCACATAGAGTATGATAACTGTTATTGTATTTATTTTCTTTTGAAAATATTATTTTAGTTTTTTTTACATAAAAACATACTGTTAGTAGATTGTGATCGTTGATAGGATAGAATTAAATAAGAGAAATCTGATGTGAAATGAAATCTCTTTTGCCATCACCAATAAGGAAAGCCCTAAGAATAGTCAACTTTTCTTTAATGTTTTTGATGACAGATTTCAATGCAAAGAATCAGACATGACTAAGCACACACGTGCATGCATTAGCAAGCCTTGATTGAAGCACACTTTTTAGCTAAAGTATAACTGGCATACAGTATCATTATAGTGATTTGATATTTATATATTTCTAAATGGTCACCTCTATAAATCTAGTTACTATCACCATATAAAGTTATTATAGTTTTATCAGCTATAGTCTCTATGTTGCACATTGCATACACGTTATTTGTTTTATAACTGAAAGTTTGTAACTCTTAATCCCTTTCACCTATTTAGCCCACTCCTCAAATTTTGGTCAGAATGTATGTTGATGTAGTTACTACAGAAAACAGTATGGAGGTCTCTCAAATTTTAAAAATAGAATTACTATATAATCCAGCAATTGGCTTCTGGGCATTTATATGAAGACAACAAAAACATTACCTTGGAAAGATATATGAACTTCTTTGTTCACTGCAATCTTATTTACAATAAATAACCAAGGTATGGAGGCAACCAAAGGATCCACTGATTAATGAAGGGATAAAGAACATATGGCATGCAAATACACGCAAATATTATTCAACCATAAAAAATAACAAAATCTTGCTATTTGTGATAACCTGAATTAACCTAGAGGGTGCTGCTGCTAAATCGCTTCAGTCGTGTCTGACCCTATGCGACCCCATAGACGGCAGCCCACCAGGCTCCCCCGTCCCTGGGATTCTCCAGGCAAGAACACTGGAATGGGTTGCCATTTCCTTCTCCAATGCATGAAAGTGAAAAGTGAAAGTGAAGTCGCTCAGTAGAGTCCAACTCTTTGCAACCCCATGGACTGCAGCCCACCAGGTTCCTTAGTCCATGGGATTTTCCAGGCAAGAATACTGGAGTGGGGTGCCATTGCCTTCTCCAACCTAGAGGGTAATGTGCTAAATAAAATGAGTCAGACAAAAACTATTACTATATGCTTTCACTAGTATATGGAACCTAAAAACTAAACCAAATGACCAAACAAAACAGAAGCAGAATCATAGAAAACAAAGAAAAGAAAAAATAGAAAAAAGAAAAGAAAGCTTAGAAAACAAATCAATAGTTGGCAGAATATTTCTTTAAGAGTAGAATCGCTTTTGATTTTGCAGTCATTTGAGAATGTTATGTACCAATAGCCACTGGTTTGGATAAAACCAACAGGGTAAATTCCAGACCTGGGTAAACACTATTTTGTCTTTTTTTGAATATTATTTCTGACCTAGTTCATTTGTAAGATGTGCTTTTAAAAACAATTAATTATTTTTAAATTATCTCTTTCTGGTTACAGCATGGTTTCTCATATACCATTTCATTGATAGCGTATCATTATGATCTTTCAAGTTACTTAGCTTCTTGGATAACATTTTATAAAATTACTCCTCTTTTCTTCAATTATATATAATTTTAATCGCATATACAATTTCCTTCAATTATATATACGTATATGATAATATCATGAGAATATACATTTTAGGGATTTTATATATATATATATATATATATATATAAAAGAAGGAAATGGCAACCCACTCCAGCACCATTGTCTGGAAAATTCCATGGACAGAGGAACCTGGTGGACTCAGTCCATGGGGTTAGAAAGAGTCAGACACAACTGAGTGTGCACACATGCACATACATTTATGTATTGGTAACAAATATTTGTTAAGCAGATAAGTAGAAAGATCTATTTTAAAGAGACCTTCCTCCCATTTTGTATTTCTATTCTCTTTTTTCTTTATTTCTCTCATTTATTCAGAAAAAATTTATTAAGCACCTATTATATTTTAAGCTTCATGCTAGATGCTATTCTTGCTCTTACATTGTTATTAACAATATATTAAGAGAGGTATTGTGGTGAGATTGAAAAAAAAAACTGAAAAAAGTTATTACGAGTTCTGAATTCTCATTTTGTTTCTCTTATTAACTTTTTGGTAATCATATCACTTGATCCATTGAGATTTCCTCACTTTTCTTGTCTCTGAAATGAGGGCATTTAAACTAGACAATCTTTGGGTTTCCATAAAGTCATCAGTTCCATATTTATATATGGGCTTCCCTTGTGGCTCAGCTGGTAAAGAATCTGCCTTCAATGTGGGAGACCTGGGTTTGATCCCTAGGTTGGAAAGATCACCTGGAGAAGGGAAAGGCTACCCACTCCAGTATTCTGGCCTGGAGAATTCCATGGACTGTGTAGTCCATGGGGTCACAAAGAGTCAGACACAACTGAGAAACTTTCAATTTAACATATATATACACATATATATGTATAGGTCGATCTATATTGATAGATTTATATAGATATATAGACATATATAGATATATAAACATACATACATGGTATTTTAGAGAGACAGAGGTCTTATAAAATAATATGCATATGGAAAGAGAGGAAAAATAGAGATTCTGACTGAAAATTTGAAAATTGACCAAAAATTAAACTTTTAAAAATTGAATCTTTATAAAATTAAATAATTATAAAAATTTAATATCATAGTTTGTAGTATTTACACACTTGTCACACTTCATGTATCTGAAATTATTAAAGCTTGAAATTACACTGAGAACTTGGGATGCCTTGTGTGTGTGTGTGTGTGTGTAGGCATGTGTGTACATGGATAAATGCTTGTGTTTATGTGTGTGAATTACTTTTACATGATAGACAGTGGAAGTGAGAAATAGATTTAAGGGACTAGATCTGATAGAGTGCCGATGAACTATGTACGGAGGTTCATAACATTGTACAGGAGACAGGGATCAAGAACATCCCCAAGAAAAAGAAATGCAAAAAAGAAAAATGGTTGTCTGAGAAGGCTTTACAAATAGCTGTGAAAAGAAAAGCAAAAATCAAAGGAGAAAAGGAAAGATATACCCACTTGAATACAGAGTTCCAAAGAATAGCAAGGAGAGAAAAGAAAGCCTTCCTCAGTGATCGATGCAAAGAATAGAGGAAAACAACAGAATGGGAAAGATCAGAGATCTCTTCAAGAAAATTAGAGATACCAAGGGAACATTTCATGCAAAGATGGGCTCAATAAAGGACAGAAATGATATGGACCTAACAGAAGCAGAAGATATTAAGAAGAGGTGGCAAGAATACACAGAAGAACTGTACAAAAAAGATCTTCAAAATCCAGATAATCACAATGCTGTGGTCACTCACCTAGAGCCGGACACCCTGGAATGTGAAGTCAAGTGGGCCTCAGGAAGTATCACTGTGAACAAAGCTAGTGGAGTTGATGGAATCCCAGTGCAGCTACTTCAAATCCTAAAAGATGATGCTGTGACAGTGCTACACTCAATATGTCAGCAAACTTGGAAAACTCAGCAGTGGCCACAGGACTGGAAAAGGTCAGTTTTCATTCCAATCCCAAAAAAAGGCAATGCCAAAGAACGTTCAAACTACTGCACAGTTGCACTCATCTCACATGCTAGTAAAGTAATGCTCAAAATTCTCTAAGCCAGGCTTCAGCAATAAATGAACCATGAACTTCCAGATATTCAAGGTGTTAAGGCAGAGGAACCAGAGATCAAATTGCCAACATTTGCTGGATCATCGAAAAAGAGAGTTCCAGAAAAACATATATTTCTTCTTTATTGACTATGCCAAAGCCTTTGAATGTGTGGATCACAATAAACTGTGGAAAATTCTGAAAGAGATGGCAAATCAGACCACATGACCTACCTCCATGCCTTTATGCAGGTCAGGAAGCAACAATTAGAACTGGACATGGAACAACAGACTGGTTCCAAATAGGATAAGGAGTATGTCAAGTTTGTATATTGTCACTCTGCTTATTTAACTTATATGCAGAGTACATCATGAGAAATGCTGGGCTGGATGAAGCACAAGCTGGAATCAAGATTGGCAGGAGAAATATCAATAACCTCAGATATGTAGATGACACCACCCTTATGGCAGAAAGTGAAGAAGAACTGAAGAGCCTCTTGATGAAAGTGAAAGAGGAGAGTGAAAAATTTGGCTTAAAGCTCAACATTCAGAAAACTAAGTCATGGTATCCAGTCCCATCCCTTCAGGGCAAATAATTGGGGAAACAGTAGAAACAGTGGCTGACTTTACTTTGGGGGACTCCAAAATCACTGCAGATAGTGACTGCAGCCATGAAATTAAAAGATACTTACTCCTTGGAAGGAAAGTTATGACCAACCTAGACAGCATATTAAAAGCAGAGACATTACTTTGTCAGCAAAGGTCCGTCTAGCCAAGGCTATGGTTTTTCCAGTGGTCATGTATGGATGTGAGAGTTGGACTATAAAGAAAGCTGAGCACAGAAGAATTGATGTTTTTGAACTGTGGTGCTAGAGAAGACTCTTGAGTATCCTTTGGACTGCGAGGAGATCCAACCAGTCCATCCTAAAGGAAATCAGTCCTGGGTGTTCATTGGAGGGAGTGATATTGAAGCTGAAACTCCAATATTTTGGCCACCTGATGCGAAGAGCTGACTCATTGGAAAAGACCCTGATGCTGGGAAAGATTGAAGGCAGGAGGAGAAGGGGTCGACCGAGGATGAGATAGTTGGATGGCATCACTGACTCAATTGACATGAGATTGTATAAACTCCAGGAGTTGGTGATGGATAGGGAGGCCTGGCGTGCTGCAGTTCATGGGGTCACAAAGAAGTGGACACGACTGAGCGACTATTGAACTGAACTGATAGAAAAACAGATTCATGTGTGTAGCAGATGGAATTTATAATTCCCTCATGATTTCTGCCTCTAGATATTCACATCCTTTTACAGCTTAATTCTGCAGGGGTTGTGTGAGCCCTGTAACTTGCTGCTGCTGCTGCTGCTAAGTCGCATCAGTCCTGTCCGACTCTGCGTGACCCCATAGGCAGCAGCCTACCAGGCTCCCCCATCCCTGGGATTCTCCAGGCAAGAACACTGGAGTCGGTTGCCATCTCCTTCTCCAATGTATGAAAATGAAAAGTGAAAGTGAAGTCACTTAGTCATGTCCGACTCTTAGTGACCCCATGAACTGCAGCCTACCAGGCTTCTCCGTCCATGGGATTTTCCAGGCAAGAGTAGTGGAGTGGGTTGCCATTGGCCTTCTCCCTGTAACTTGCTTCTGACCTATAAACTATGGCAAAGGGCTGTCATTTTCCGATAGTGTCACATTATAAAAGACCCCATCTTACTAGACTTGAGTCTCTCTCTCTCCCTTGCTCCCCGTGAGGAAGCAAGTTACCATGAAGCTACAACTGCAAAGAAATTAGTTCTGTCAATAATGTGAGTTAAGCTGGAAATAGACCCTTCCCCAATCAAGTTTCCAGATGACAGTCTACCTTTGGCCAGTACTTTAATTGTAGCCTTACAGAGGACTGAACTTCACCATCCCTCTACCCACACCCAACAGAAACTGGGAATTAAATGTGTATTGCTTAAGTCATTTAATTTGTCACAATTTGTTATAAAATACTAGAAATCCAGTACAATGTATACACAATATAGTGTGCTTAGTCACTCAGTCATGTCTGACTCTTTGCAAGACCATGGACTATAGCCTGACAGGATGCTCTGTCCATGGGATTCTCCAGGCAAGAATACTGGAGTGGGTAGCCATTCCTTTTTCCAGGAAATCTTCCTGACTCAGGGATAGCACCTGGGTCTCCTGCATTGCAGGTGGATTCTTTACCAGCTGAACCGCTAGGGAAGCCCCCTTTTTTCAACAAGAGATAAAGGATTTGAGAATAATGTCAAATGTCAGAAATGATGGATGGAGTACATGGACAAAGTGAAGTATTCAGAACAAAGTTCAGAATTTTAAGGCTTCCCTCATAGCTCAGTTGGTAAAGAATCCACCTGCAATGCAGTAGACCCCGGTTCAAATCCTGTGTCAGGAAGATCTGCTGGAGAAGGGATAGGCTACCCACTTCAATGTTCTTGGGTTTCCCTTGTGGCTCAGCTGGTAAAGAATCTGTCTGCAATGCGGGAGACCTGGGTTCAATCCCTGGGTTTGGAAGAGCCCCTGGAGAAGGGAAAAGCTACCTACTCCAGTATTCTGGTCTGGAGAATTCCATGGACTTTAGAGTCCATGGGGTTGCAAAGAGTCAGACACAACTGAGCAAATTTCACTTCACTTCAGAATTGTAAACAGGCGATGATGTCTACAAGTAATTCCAAATATCTGACAACAAAATTGTGGTGTAGAAAAAGTTAAGAACTCTGAATATAGCAAGGGGTGGGAAGGTAATTTAGAAGTCCAGGTTACTGCTATCTAAATTCCTAACAATTTTTTTAGTATGAGGGGAGAACAGAAAGGTCAATTAAGTCTTGTCTGTAGAGGATTCAGGAGCTAATGCAAAAGGAGTTGAGCTCTTTTTTCCGTAGGCAGTGAAGTTGCATCAAGGATACAAATGCAGAGGAATAAAATAGCCAGATCATGGTTTTTTAAAAAAAATGCAGTTTTCAAAATAAGAGTATGAATTGTGGGCAGAGTTATGGAAGGTAGAGGTGTAAAGGACTGGTCACAAATACTAACCTTGTGAAATACTTGTACTCAGGCAGATTTTTCACACTTCTTAAAATAATTATTGTGTTCTCATCTCTCTATGCCTTTTATTCCCTCTTTTTAGAGTGTCTTTCCTTCTTCTTCCCTGGTGAAATACTATTAATTTTTCAACCTCGAGATAAATAATGGTTTTTTAAAATATTTTCCCATAGATCTTCACACTCAAAAATAGGAAAATTTTCTTTATTATGTATCTATCACTCCAATCATATGATCAGATAAATCTTTCATCTCACTTCTCAAAATGACACTGCACAGGTGCTTTTAATTTTAGACTGAACAACACAACTCCCACATTTGTTTAACACTAGTTGAATAATGTTATCAAGTTTTAAAACTGTTTTACAGAACATAAGGTATCTAAACAGAAAAAAGAAAAATTTGAAGCCTAGATATTTTAATTGCACTGTGGCACACATACACACACACAAATACTACAAAGATCATTGCAATATGGTGAGTAGACTTTTTTTGTATTCATTGCAGTTTGACATTTAAAAATTTCACATAAACATATTGGAATTAAATATACCTAAAATTTAGGGCTTCCCTGATGGCTAAGCGGTAAAGATTCTGCCTACAACGCAAGAGCTGCAGGAGTCATGCATCCAATCCCTGAGTTGGGAAGATTCCCTGGATAACCCCAGAAACTTCTAGGCTTCCTTGAATAAGCATAACATATTTGAACAGTTTCTGTATCATTGATGATTTTATACCTTGTCTCATGGTACTTATAGTTATGTGTTGTAATCTACTACATTTTATGCTTGTTCAATCTACTATCTACCTATCTATCAATATGTAGTTATATATTTATATCTAACCCAAATCTCTGTCACCTAGAATAGTACTTGTGATATTATTTGTCTCTGTAATGTGATTTTTAAATAAATATTGTGAAAACATGTGAAGAAAAAAGCAAATTAAAATAGTTGCCATTTATTAATGGCCAAATAATGGACACAATTCACATTTAATTAGAAAAAAACAAAAACAAACAAACAAATAAAACATTATTCTAACCAACTTCCTGAGGCAAGAAAGTTCTCTTAAGCACTGCCCATGCAATCAGTCAGAACAAATGAGACCAATCTATAGTGAAACACAACCCCATAAAATCAGAGACTTAATGCATAAAATTAATTTCTTATTTACACAAATCCTCTGTATCATGGGTAACTCTCCAGAGAAGTTATCATTATTGCTGTCAATCAGTCATTCAGGTTGATTCTATTCTCATCACCAAAGGAAAAAAAAAAAAAAAGGAATAGGAAAAACATGAAAAATATGTCAAAGCTTTTCATTACCTTACTCACAATTCATTGGCCAGAATTAGATAAGTAACATCACCAATGTTCTAAGAGGTTGCAGTGCATTTTCCCATGTTTCCAGGATGGGGGGAAAAAAAAAAAAAAAAGTAGACATCATAAATAGCACCTCACTGAAAGACAACATCACCCACTGTGTAGAACAAATTAGGTATCTTGATATTTTTATCTGCTTTATCATGCATCATTCATTAAACAATCACTAAGTTCTTTTTATGTTTTTAATTTGTAACTATTTCTCAGGCACCTCTACTTCCCTTCATTTCCATTAATGTTAATTGGGTAGAAGATAAAATACATTTTAGACTGGGCAAGTGAAGAGGAACTTAAAAGCCTCCTGAAAGTGAAAGTGGAGAGTGAAAAAGTTGGCTTAAAGCTCAACATTCAGAAAACAAAGATCGTGGCATCCGGTCCCATCACTTCATGGGAAATAGATGGGGAAGCAGTGGAAACAATGTCAGACTTTATTTTGGGGGGCTCCAAAATCACTGCAGATGGTGATTGCAGCCATGAAATTAAAAGACGCTTACTCCTTGGAAGGAAAGTTATGACCAACCTAGACAGCATATTTAAAAGCAGAGACATTACTTTGCCAACAAAGGTTCGTCTAGTCAAGGCTATGGTTTTTCCTGTGGTCATGTATAGATGTGTGAGTTGGACTGTGAAGAAGGCTGAGCGCCAAAGAATTGATGCTTTTGAACTGTGGTGTTGGAGAAGACTCTTGAGAGTCCCTTGGACTGCAAGGAGATCCAGCCAGTCCATTCTGAAGGAGATCAGCCCTGGGGTTTCTTTGGAAGGAATGATGCTAAAGCTGAAACTCCAGTACTTTGGCCACCTCATGCGAACAGTTGACTCATTGGAAAAGACTCTGATGCTGGGAAGGATTGGGGGCAGGAGGAGAAGGGGACGACAGAGGATGAGATGGCTGGATGGCATCACTGACTCTTTGGACGTTGAGTCTGGGTGAACTCCAGGAGTTGGTGATGGACAGGGAGGCCTGGTGTGCTGTGATTCGTGGGGTCGCAAAGAGTCAGACACGACTGAGTGACTGAACTGACTGACTGACTGAGTGAAATAATTTCATAACTAATCATTTCAGTTTCTATGACTGCATAACCAAACACTCTGAAACTTAATGCTATAGAATAACAACAATTTTGTGATGCTTACAAATGTATGGATCAGATATTCAGTTAGGGGCACAATGAAAATGGCTTCCCTCTGCTCCAAGATGTCTGAAGCCATGGCTTTCAAGACTGATATGGTGGGGAAGAAGTGATTCAGATGACTAGAATTAACTTAAATGGCTGGAGGCTAAAACAACTAGAGCTGCGTGATCCATGTCCAAAATGGTTTCTTCATTCAGCTGTTCTGGGATAATGTAAAGCCTAGGCTTAGTTGATAGGGTATCTGTTTGTCAACTGACTCAGAAATAGTTCTAAAAAAAATAAAGAGGCAGTATAGGGTAAAGAGGGTAGCATCTTAACATTTGTGGAATATTAACAAAAGGTGCATAAAAGTATTTTGTACAGTTATTGAAACTTTCATCTCATTTTTAAAATTATTTAAAATAAAAAGTTAAAAATAAAACAATCAGGGGTGTTCATGAGTAATATTTCTTTATTTTTCCTCCACAAAGTTTACCATTACAATTATGTGCTGTAATTGAAATACAGGATAAGATATTACTATGATATCTCTGCAAGTATAGAATAAACTCCAAAAGTCTAAAGGATTAACCCTCCGATGATTATCCTCACTGAAAATAGAAGGTATGGATGCACTGTTTTGTTATCTTACACCATCCAGGATTGCTCTGACATAAACTATGCCTTTCTATCTCCCAAGTCCATCATTCTCTGATATCCTCGATCTGTTATTTTCATCCATGAGGTGATTTTTCTGACATGCCTAGTGTGATGAGTAAGATTGAATGTCTTTATCGCAGAATGAATCCTCTATCTTTTCTTACCTTTAGCAGTAAAAGAGGGCTTCATAGCCGAGGTGATTTAGTTTTCTATGTCAGATAATTCAGATAATTTTCCATTGACTAAGGAAAGTAAAAAAAAAAATATGGAATTAAATTAAAATTCATTATTTCTCTGTCACTGGTATACATTTGGTTAGATATTTTATCATGCATGTTTGGTTGCAGTGGAGCAGAGGCCTTTTGAACTGACAGAATTATTTTAAGAATTCATATAGTTCAATACTTTTAAATTATGTTTTGAAATTAAAAAATAGTAATATAAGCACACACAGAGATCTGTGATTTGTAGGAGATGAGGACATTACACAGGGTAATTCTGTCTGTGTTTTACATGTTACCTGTTGAGAACTGCCAGTGACAAATTTGCTTCCAGAAAATACTTCTTTGAGTTCTGTACAGTCTTGATATAATTTCTTGTCTATAAGACAAAAATAATAAAAGCTGTTTTTGGCTGCCATACATCAGCATGCTCTCTCTGGGTTCTATTTATTCTTTCTCCAACTCTGCATTCAGCAAACATTTATTTTATCAGAAAGGGCACTAGGCTCTGAGGATAACAAAATGAGTAAAATCTTGAGAAGGCTCTCCAATAACAAATGATTTCTACAGGAGATACCTCTCAGTGTGTATGTACACAAACAATTACTTCCTTTCATTGTGGAAAAGGAATGTCCCATCACTGGCTTCATGATTTGATTAGGATTGAAGAAAAACTCAGGCACTGAGATTCTCTTTTAATAAAGTTAGAATTAAGAATTAAAGGATCTAGTTTCATCTGACATTTTGCTTAAAATTTAAGTGGTATGTTCTGGAAAGGTGGAAGGCTGTCTCTTTCCTGGTGTGAAGAAGGCCAAGGCCTTTAACTACCAGACCAAAGAACGAAGTAGATTTTCAAAGAGAGCAGAGTAAGACACACAGGATAAGTGATTAAGCCTCAAAGAAGAATTATTTGGCTTTCTGGTAGCTATACAATTTCTGTTACTGGACATCCATGAAACCCAGATATACTTCCTTGGAGTTCTGTGAAATACCACTTTATTCTTAAAATCAATCCTCCTTTTTTTCACCTGAGTAACCAAAATACTCTTAACAAAGGCAGTCTATGGCAACTAATAATAGCATAACATCTTTGGGGCTATATAAAGAGTTAGAGTATATTACATTTATTAGGACATTAGTCCAGCTGCTTTATAAAGACCAGCTACCATTAAACTACACAAGATAGGTTTATTTTTGCCTTATATAAAAAGTCTTAACTAAGAGATAATTATGACAATTAACTATAGGGATGCTACACTCCACCAAGTGAACAACCAATCTAAATTTTATTTATCTTTTTGCCCTGTCATTCTCTAATGTACTGCTTTCAGATTTCAATGTACAGGAAGGAAAAAGACAAAGTAGAAATCAAGTAGTTCCCCTCTAAGGATGTGACCCAGAAATTGCTTGCAGATCTTCTGTTCACATTCCATGGGCAGAAGCCAGTCATAGTACCATGTGATAAACATTTAAGAGTTTTATTGTCAAAGGAATGAAGGACATGATGCCTTTGGGGAACCTTTAATGATTTCTGCTGCAGTGTCACCATTGGAGCCTAACACTAGAACTCTGTTCACTCAGTAGAAGTTAAATGAAAAGACCTCCTGGAGGGAGAGTGAATCTTGGCCGAATCTTGAGAGATAAATTGGATGTAACAAGGACAAGAAGGAAAGGGATCTTTGCAGGAAGTGGAGGCATAGTGTACAAAGACAAGGATGTATTATTAGAATTTCTTGTGACTGGAACATAGTCTCTGTAATGATGGACTGACCATGACATCTGAAGAGTTTGAAAATGAAAGTCAAATTGCACATATTTTATAGTTCCTTGTAAAAAACTTGGATTTAATGTTATGAGAACAAGAAGCATCAAATTTTTGTTAGCAAGGCAAATAAGATTTGTTATTATAAAGATTTCTGGCAACCTGTGAAGAGCAGATAGAAGTATGTATAATACCTGTTGTACATGGGATCAGGTCATATGATTGTATAATTAATAACTGCTTGCTTGCTTGCTAAGTCGCTGCAGTCGTGTCCGACTCTGTGCGACCCCATAGATGGCAGCCCACCAGGCTTCCCCATCCCTGGGATTCTCCAGGCAAGAACACTAGAGTGGGTTGCCATTTCCTTCTCCAATGCATGAAAATGAAAAGTGAAAGTGAAGTCGCTCAGTCGTGTCTGACTCTAGTGACCCCATGGACTGCAGCCTACCAGGGTCCTCCGTCCATGGGATTTTCTAGGCAAAAGTACTGGAGTGGGGTGCCATTGCCTTCTCTGATTAATAACTGTTGTATGATTAATTGTATGATTAATATTTCTTTAGGTATTCAGTAAACCTAAAATTTAATCTTAAAATTTCCAACTTTTCTTTTGTTGGTGCATTTCTCAAAAGAATAACCTTCTTGCTTAGAGATTTCCCCCCTGTATTCCCTATTCTTCAGATTGCCTTCTCAGGCTATCCTACCCAGCATGATTGGTTTTTCTCTCATCAGAAAATGCCTGTATTCACTCAAAGTATTACTAAGAATAATCTAGAGAAATGAATGAAGTAATCTGTAAGACATTAGCAAATCCTACATGTTAAGTGTAATAAACCCATTCATTTACTAAACTAGCACAATTGATTTCCTTATCTAGGTTTAGAGCAAGCAATAAAAATCAACTGACTGGACAATCTACTTTCTACCTATATAACTAAAAGTATAACTTTCTGACGGATAGTGAGTGGAAACTAGAATTCAGTTTTTCTGATTATTTTTCCTTGATATTTTCATTCATTTAATGAGTAGTCAATTTTCCAGGCACTGGGGTTAAACCGGTGATTAAAAATGACAGAAACTCTTCAATTACAGAGCTTACTTTTTCTTTTTTGTTTCTAGTATACATGGTACCTATTACTTGTGTGTAAGTCCAGCCTCGTGAACGTAATTGTCCCCCAGTAGTAATTGGGGATACTATACAAGAGATTAAACAAGTGATTTCATCCCTGAATTTATTCTATTTTCTTTAAGTTTTATGGGAATATAGTTGATTTATAATGCTGTGTTACTTATGGCTGTACAGTAAAGTGAATCAGTTATGAATATATATAACATATATATATATGAATATATATAGCCTATATATATATATATATATATATCCACTCTTTGTTAGATTCCTTTCCCATATAGGACATTGCAGATTATTGATTGGTATTCCCTGTGCTATACAATAAGTCCTTATCAATTATTTATTTTATACATTGTAGTGTTATATGTCAATCCCAATCTCCCAATTTATTCATCTCCCTCCTTACCCCCTTGCTTCCATGCCTGGCTATTGTAACTAGTGCTGCAATGAATATTGGGGTGCGTGTATCTTTTGGAATTATGGTTTTCTCTGGCATATTTCCAGGTATGAGATTGCTGGGTCAAAAGATGGTTCTATTTTTAGTTTTTTTTGTTTTTGTTTTTGTTTTTTGAGGAACTTCATACTGTTCTCTATAGTGGCTGTGCCAATTTACATTACCACCAAAAGGGTAGGAGGGTTCCCTTTTTACCTTACCCTCTCCAGCATTTAGTATTTATAGAGTTTTTGATGATGGCCATTCTGACTGGTGTGAAGTGATGTTTCATTGTAGTTTTGATTTGCATTTCTATAATAATTAGTGATGTTGAGCATCTATTCATGTGGCTTTTTGGCTATCTGTAGGTCTTTGGAGAAATGTCTAGTTAGGTCAAATACCATTTTTTGATTAATTTTTTGCTTTTTTGATATTGAACAGCATGAGCTGTTTGTATATTTGCAAATGCTATGCAAATGAAATATCTACTTCATATTTGCATCTGAAACAACCCCTTGTCAGTTGTTTCATTTGCAAATATTTTCTCCCACTTTGAGGGTTGTCTTTTTGTTTTGTATATGGTTTCCTTTGCTGTGCAAAAGCTTTTAAGTGTAATTAGATTCCATTTATTAATTTTTGTTTTCATTTTCCTTACCCTAGGGGGTCAATCAAAAATATCTTGCTGTGATTTATGTCAAAGAATGTTCCATCTATGCTTTCCTCTAGGAGTTTTATAGTATCCAGCCTTACATTTAGATCCTTAATCCATTTTGAATTTATTTTTGTGTATCCTGTTAAGGAGTATTCTAATTTCACCTGTTTACATGCAGCTGTTCCATTTCCCCAGTACCACTTATTGAAGAGACTGTCTTTTCTCCATTGTAAATTTTTGCCTCCTTTATCATAGATAAAGTGCCCATAGATGCATAGATGTATCTCTGGGCTTTCTTTCTTGTTCCATTGGTCTATATTTCTGTGTTTATGTCAGCACTATACTGTTTTAATGAATGTAGCTTTGTAGTATAGTCTAAAGTCAGGGAGCGTGATTCCTCTAACTTTGTTTTCCTTAAGATGGCTTTTGATACTCAGGGTCTTTGGTGTTTCTGTACAAATTGAAAAAATTTTTTGTTCTAATTAAAAATCAATGATTATAGTAAAGTTGCAGGATATAAAATCAACACACAGAAATCCCTTGCATTCCTATACACTAATAATGAGAAAACAGAAAGAGAAATTAAGGAAACAATTCCATTCACCATTGCAATGGAAAGAATAAAATATTTAGGAATATATCTACCTAAAGAAACTAAAAACCTATATATAGAAAACTATAAAACACTGGTGAAAGAAATCAAAGAGGACACTAATAGATGGAGAAATACACCATGTTCATGGATTGGAAGAATCAATATAGTGAAAATGAGTATACTACCCAAAGCAATTTATAGATTCAATGCAATCCCTATCAAGCTACCAACGGTATTCTTCACAGAGCTAGAACAAATAATTTCACAATTTGTATGGAAATACAAAAAACCTCAAATAGCCAAAACTATCTTGAGAAAGAAGAATGGAACTGGAGGAATCAACCTGCTTGACTTCAGGCTCTACTACAAAGCCACAGTCATCAAGACAGTATGGTACTGGCACAAAGACAGAAATATAGATCAATGGAACAAAATAGAAAGCCCAGAGATAAATCCATGCACATATGGACACCTTATCTTTGACAAAGGAGGCAAGAATATACAATGGATTAAAGACAATCTCTTTAACAAGTGGTGCTGGGAAATCTGGTCAACCACTTGTAAAAGAATGAAACTAGAGTGCTTTCTAACACCATACACAAAAATAAACTCAAAATGGATTAAAGATCTAAATGTAAGACCAGAAACTATAAAACTCCTAGAGGAGAACATAGGCAAAACACTCTCTGACATACATCACAGCAGGACCCTCTGTGACCCACCTCCCAGAATATTGGAAATAAAAGCAAAAATAAACAAATGGGACCTAATTAAACTTAAAAGCTTCTGCAAAACAAAGGAAACTATAAGCAAGGTGAAAAGACAGCCTTCAGAATGGGAGAAAATAATAGCAAATGAAGCAACTGACAAACAACTAATCTCAAAAATATACAAGCAACTCCTACAGCTCAATTCCAGAAAAATAAATGACCCAATCAAAAAATGGGCCAAGGAACTAAATAGACATTTCTCCAAAGAAGACATACAGAGGGCTAACAAACACATGAAAAGATGCTCAACATCACTCATTATCAGAGAAATGCAAATCAAAACCACTATGAGGTACCATTTCATGCCAGTCAGAATGGCTGCAATCCAAAAGTCTACAAGCAATAAATGCTGGAGAGGGTGTGGAGAAAAGGGAACCCTCTTACACTGTTGGTGGGAATGCAAACTAGTACAGCTACTACGGAGAATACTGTGGAGATTCCTTAAAAGACTGGAAATAGAACTGCCTTATGATCCAGCAATCCCACTGCTGGGCATACACACTGAGGAAACCAGAAGGGAAAGAGACACGTGTACCCCAATGTTCATCGCAGCACTGTTTATAATAGCCAGGACATGGAAGCAACCTAGATGTCCATCAGCAGATGAATGGATAAGAAAGCAGTGGTACATATACACAATGGAGTATTACTCAGCCATTAAAAATAATACATTTGAATCAGTTCTAATGAGGTGGATGAAACTGGAGCCTATTATACAGAGTGAAGTAAGCCAGAAAGAAAAACACCAATACAGTATTCTAACGCATATATATGGAATTTAGAAAGATTGTAACAATAACCCTGTGTATGAGACAGCAAAGGAGACACTGATGTATAGAACAGTCTTTTGAACTCTGTGGGAGAGGGAGAAGGTGGGATGATTTGGGGGAATGGCATTGAAATATGTATAATATCATATATGAAACAAGTCGCCAGTCCAGGTTCCATGCACGATACTGGATGCTTGGGGCTGGTGCACTGGGACGACCCAGAGGGATGGTATTGGGAGGGAGGAGGGAGGAGGGTTCAGAATGGGGAACAAATGTAAACCTGTGGTGGATTCATTTTGACATATGGCAAAACCAATACAATATTGTAAAGTTAAAAAATTAAATTAAATTAAAAAAAATTAAAAAAAATTACCAGTGGAAAATGCCACTGGTAATTTAATAGGAATAACATTGAATCTTTAGATTGGTTCGGATAGTATAGTAATTTTTACAATATTTAATCTTTTGATCCAAGAACATGGTATATCTTTTCCATTTGTTTGTGTCATCTTTTATTTCTTTCATCAGTATCTTATAGCTTTTTAAGTAAAGGTCTTTTGCCTCCTTAGGTAGGGTTAGGTAGGCTTGAGTTGAGTGAGTGAGTGAGTGAAGTTTCTCAGTTGTGTCTGACTCTTTGCGACCCCGTGGACTGTAGCCCCCCAGGCTCCTCCATCCATGGGATTCTCCAGGCAAGAATACTGGAGTGGGTTGCCATTTCCTTCTCCATAAGTAGGCTTATTCCTAGTTATTTAAAATTTTGTTTCAATGGTGAATGAAATTGTTTCTTTAATTTCTCTTTCTGCACTTTCATTGTTAGTCTACAGGAATGCAAGAAATTTCTGAGCATCAATTTTGTATCCTGCAACTTTATCAAATCCATTTATGATCACTAGTGGGTTTTTTTGTAGCATCTTTAGGGTTTTCTATGTATAGTATTATGTCATCTGCAAACAGTGAGATGTTTACTTCTTTTTCCCATTTGGATTCCTTTTATTTTTTTTTTATTGTCTGGTTCCATGGCTAGAATTTCCAAAACTATGTTGAATCATAGTTGTGAGAGTGGACATCTTTGTCTTGTTCCTGAATTTAGTCTAAAGCTCTCTCTGCATCTATTAAGTTGGTCATATGGTTTTCACTTTTCAGTTTGGTAATATATTGTATAACATTGACTGATTTCTATATACTGAAGAATCCTTGCATCCCTAGGATAAACCTCACAGAACCCATTCTTTATTCATAGATTAAATGTGTGTGTATATATACATATACATATATATACACAAAAATGCATATATGTGTATATGTGTGTGGCAATGGGTTGAGTGTGTTTCTGATGCACTGATTAAAGTGTATATTTTGATACTTTCTTCACTTTTAAAGATATAATTTTCCCATTATATTGAGAACCAATAGACTCAAAGTCTCTTGTGGACAAGGAGAATGTTTTGTTTATGATTATAGCCCCATAAATACTATAGGCACTGAAAAGGATATATATATATATATATATATAGCATACACACACACACACACATCCTTTTCAGTGCCTATATGTACATGCTATGTGTTAGTAACTCAGTCATGTCCGACTCTTTGTGATCTCATGGACTATAGCTTGCCAGCCTCATCTATCCATGGAATTCTCTAGGTAAGGATACCAGAGTAGGTTGCCATTCCCTTCTCCAGGGGATCTTCCTGACACAGGGATTGAACCCAGGTCTCCCACATTGCAGGCAGATTCTTTACTGTCTGAGCCACCAGGGAAGCCCACATGTACATGCTATGTATGTATGCATGTGTGTGTGTGTGTGTGTGTGTGTGTGTGTGTGTGTATATATATATATATATATATATATCTCCTCTTCAGTGCCTATATGTATGAAAGAGTCTGCTCATTTCTGGGGTTATAATCATAAACAAACCATTCTCCTTTCCCTCAAGAGACTTTGAGTTTATTGGTTCTCAATAATAATGGGAAAATAATATCTTTAAAAGTGAATAAAATATATGCTTATATCAATGCATCACAAACAGGCTCAACCCATTGCCACACCACCTAACTTCTCCCAGTTTGAAAAGCAAAATGGATAAATGAGGGATTTTTGGTGATCACTGCTTCACTCATAATATGTCTTTATGTATTTGACAACTCATTACTATGTAGAACTCTATTGTATGCCCCAAGAAATATCCTAATTAAGAATGTAAGACAAAGACAAAGACAAATAATAACCTTTGCCTCATAGAGTTTACATGCTAGGGGATATCTGTCCTCAAAGACTGTTTTTGAGATCTTCACAGTATTATCTTGTCCTTTGCTATAGGAATATATAGGTTTCATGTGAGTTTTGCTTTGTTTCTATATCATTAGACCTAAAAGTTGTTTTTTCCATGTTTTTATCATACTCATTCTGTTGCTCCTTTTGTGGCGGAGTGACTAAATAAAAAGTCAGATTATCTCACTCCTCTGACCAAAATTCTATTTGGATTCAGGTTTCATTCAGAGGAAAAACCAGTATTGAGACAATGGTTTCTAAATCCCTATGTGATCTAATTCCCTGTTACTCCTCTGATTTTATTTCCTAACTTCTTCTTTGTCCACTTTACTTTGGCCACATTGCCCTTCTTGTTCTTATTCAAAAATGTTGCATTTAGAGCTGAATTTATCCTTTCCATTCCCAGACTTGCTTGCCCAACATATCTGCATGACTAACTTTCTCCCCTTCTGAAATTTTTAACTTAAACATTATCTCAGCTTGGTGCTTTTCAGTCACTTTTCTAAAACTGCAACATCTCCCCACTTCCAGTTCTCTTTAACATAATTCCCATTTTGCATTTTTTGATGTCACAGAAAAAAACATTTTTTTTAATTATATGTTTCTTCCCACTAGACCTTAGGTTCCATGTGGTAGAGCTTTTTGTCTCTCTTATTCATATGTGTATTTGCTTTCTATTGCTATGTAACAATTTACACAATTACTACAACTTTAGTGACTCACAACAATATCTTTCATTATCTCACAGTTCTATAGTTCAAAAGTCTGGAGGGACTTGGCAGGATTCTCTGCTTGGGGTTTTACAAAACCAAAACCAAGGTGTCAGTTATCCAGGCTGGGCTCTTACCCAGAGGATAGGGTACAAAATGTGCTTCTGAGCTTGTTTAGATTGTTGGCAAAATTCAGTTCCTTTCAGTCATAGGAATAAGGCCCCCAATTCCTTGCTGACTGTCAGCAGAGGCCACTCTTAGCTTTTAGAAGTTGCCTTCACTCCTTGCCCTATGACTCTTTCCATTGTCAGGTCAGAAAAATTTGTCAAACTCTTCTCATGCTTAGGTTCTCTATATTTTCTGCTTCTGCTATCAGCTGTATAAAACGTTGTTTTCAAGCTGTTGTGTAATTTAGGTTAAGCCCATCCATATACTTTGCCTTTGCTATACGTTACATAGTCACAGGAATGATATCTAATTATATTCACAGGTTTCCCTTTCACTCAAAGGGGAGGGAATCATATAAGGTGAAATGTCATTGGGGGCCATCTTAGAATTCTGCCTATTGAAATCTACATATCCCAAGTGTCAGGAAGGGTTTCTGGAACATTTATTGAATGAATATAAAAATGAATGAATAAGCAAATAAAAAAATAAGTGAGTGGAAGACTATTGCTACAGTATCACATGTGTATCTGGGGGAACTCCATAAGAGTCTGCCTGCCTTGTCTGCTTAGCAACACAATCAATGTTTATCTGGGACCAGCACAAATGCCTAATTTATAACTGGGCAAGGTGTGCAGCAGTACAGTCTCCCTGTACTCTCAGACCTCATGAATGTATCTACAGAATCTATTTACTCATCTCTGACTCTGGTAGATCAGCTCTCCTAGAGATTCAGAAGAGTACCCATTCACAATGACCAACAACCACCTGATCTTATCATATTCTTTCCAGCTCCTTCCTTCCTCCAATACAGAAAATCCTTTCCTAGCTAGAACCTGCTCTTCTACACTGGGTGTCTACCAGTCTTTGGAAAGCCCTTAGTCCTTTTCCTTTTCTTCAGAAACTATATTTTTACAACTCAAAAATTAGGAAGAAGCCAATTTATAGCATGAGGGGAAGGAAAAGGAGGGAGCACTGAAAGGTACCAAGAAGTTGTAAATAAGGAGAGGAAGTAACATTAGATGATATTTCCAATGTATATTTCCCCATTATATTTCAATTCTTATTTCACTTGTTGTGATATATTTATAAGTGTGTCTCGACCCTCATACTATAAGACTGTAAGGGCAGAAGTAAAGACCACTGATTTAGCTATTTATTTCCATTTCCTGGTAGAATGCATAGCAGTTGTCCAACAACTACTTGCTAAATAATTGAGACATGAATGCATGAATTACAAAAAGATAAAATAGAATGCACATATGTTTACTATTTAATTTAATGTAAAAGTAGGCAGCTCTACAAAAGATACCCAGATTTCGAATATTTAGGCAAATAGAGATATTCAGAATGGAATTTCAGATAATTTTTGCCACACAACAGAATAGAAAGCTTAAAAAAATTGATGATAAATGTTATCATTCCTGCTAATGCAGCTTTGAATATAATCAAAATATTTAAACACTGTTTTAATATACATTTTCATGTAGCATTTACCAATATGAATCAGATTATTAAATCAAACATGCTTTCTTGGATTTCAAAAGCATGTATAATACACTACAAAAGTTATGAATCTGTCTTGCTTTTTTTTTTTTTTAATATCTGCTAGAGGATGTTCACATTAAGATAAATGGATTGTCATGTTTTGAGAATTGTTTAGTTTCACTTTTAGGGGACCATCTGTTCTCTGATGAATGGTTCTATATATAAGAGTGGGCATGTTGATTTAGCTATTTTTTAAATAAATGCCATAGCTAATTATCTTAAGAATGCAATTCTTAACCCCTCTAACTTTCATAACCTCTTTTGAAAATAACTAAGCAATAAGGGTTCATGCCCACATAAAACTTTCTTTTAAGAGACAAATACACTTATCATAAAATGTACAAAAAATAATTTGATAGGTTATGCTTAATGTACTCTTGACTAAATAACGTTTTCCCCATCTGAAAAACTCACTGTTAATGAGCACATATTTTGAAGCACAGAAAATAAATAGGGAGGAGGAGAGCCAGCCCATCTTGTCTTGAATCAACCTTACTCATTATTGAGATAATGATATACTAGTTTTATCACCCACACGTTTGTTTGGACACTGCTATTCTGCATCAACACAAAAAGAAAAATAATACAAGTAATAAAGTTAAAATGCATATAATTAGCATGTAATGATCCATATGATTTGTTGAATTGGTGGATACTACTTAATTTAAGGCTTTGAGCATGTATTCAAACCATCCAAATTATAGTTTATAGTTGTATAATCAGAAGCAAATTCACTAAGCACTTTCAGTTCTGATTTGCATTTTGATCAAGGAATCTACTCATACTGTAATACATTCAAAATATCACTTGTGTTATTTTTTTTAACATTTGGAAAGTAGATAGATGGATGATAGATAAATAGATAGATAAATTCTTTCTACTATATAGATCTGTAGTTTTCCAAATCATGTTCTCCAATAGAGCCCCAAGTTTATGCAGTCTATGGGTAGGGTTGAGAGAGAAGCTAACCAACGTTGGGTTTGTGGATACCCATTCTTAATTTAAGCAAATCTGTTCAATTTTTAACTTTACAGAATACGTTTTTTCATGTTTGCATTTACTGAATCAGTTCCATAGCTAAAGTAATGGGAAAAAAGCAGTGCCCTAGAGAAATTCAATTCTCCTGACTTTTTTTACATTAAAATATCAACCTTGATCACAGAAAAATATTTTATATGCAAAATAATTTTAATTATTGTCATGAAAGAGGCTGGGAACTATTTCTTACCTATTGAAATGGAGAGAGGGAAAAGATAATCAGCTTAACATTTACTTGCTTAACATCTACTCACCTTACCCTGACTATCTCTACAGTTCACATCAATGATGAGTTTTCTGTAATCATGTAGTCTTTGAGACGCTGATGAATATCCTTTAGTTCTGCAATCTGTGGATCTGTTTGAGGAAGTTTGAGAAGGTATTTTAGTACAAAAATATCCTTCTACCTAATGCTTCTCAAATTTTCATGAAGACTGGGATCTTCACATAGCACTGACATTTTATCTGTTGGAGTTTTCTTTACAAAGCAAAAGAGTTAGTTAACTAAGAAAACTAAAATGTATTGGCAGGATATGGGGTAATACAGAGATTTAAATAAGAACTGAAGACCCAGGTTTCATAAAGGAAATACCAGAGCAGCTTAGTAGCAACTATAGAAATATCTCTTTAGATCATCATTATATGGTCAAATTATTGGTAAACTAGTTCTTTCCTCTTGTTACACGGAAGTAAATGTCCTGTTTGCACCAAAGTCTATTCCGCATTTGCACTGTAGAAGTCATCTGCTATGACTGAATTCTGGCAATTTTACACTCTCCAGGATATTTCTCCCCTAATTTTTACCTTTGTTCATATTCTCTTCACCATACAAGCATTCCTTAAGATACTCATAAAAATTTTTTTTGTTATCATTCTGCCATCACCTACCACTTTTTCATTATCTTGCACATTATTGCTCCTTAAAAGGAGTAGTAACTTGTCGCTCTTTACATTTCCTCACATGGCATAGTCTTCTTAACCCACACCATTGTTTCATGACCAAACACTAAAAAAACTACCTATGAAACATGCCATGAGTCTCTATCCTTGTGAAATCTGATGGTCACTTCTCTGATTTTACTTTACTTGGCTCCTAAATAGTTTTTAGCCTTCTGAATCATTCTAAAAAAACATCTCTATCTGCTATAAGAAATGTCTTTTCTAACTCACTGGCTACTCGTTTCAAGCTCAACTGCCAGCTTGTCATCCTCTGCTTGACTTCCAAGTGTTGAAGTGTCTCCTGGGTTTTGTCCCTGTCACCTTTTCACTATCTGCACACTCTCCACCTGTGACCTCATTCAACTCTCTCATCAGTTACTACACTTGTCAATGAATCCCAAATATCTCTCTCCAAATCTGTCTTCTTTTCAGCTCAAGATGTTTATACAGCATCCAGCTGTCCACTTAGCATCTTCAGATGCATGATCAATAAGCACCTAAAACTTACCATGTGAAAAGCAGAATGCTTAACAATTCCCACTCCCAATCTGATCTTTCTTCATTTTTTCCACCCTGGTAGACCACACGATTATATAATCAGTTGGCCAAGCCCAAAATCTATAACAGTTTCAGTTCACTAGCAGAACATATTTTTTAAAAAATATTTATTTGTTTAATTAGTTGTGCCATGTCTCAGTTGCAGCATGAGGAATCTTTAGTTGAAGCTTGTAAATACTTAGTTGTGGCACATGGTATCTAGTTCCCTGACCAGGAATCCAACCCAAGCCTCCTGCATTGGGAGTGCAGAGTAGCCCCTGGACCACCAAGGAAGTCCCAGTTAATTCTAATGATTATACTTCTAAAGTGTATATAAAATCCATCCACTGGTTTAAGTCTCTACTAAGACCATCTAGACCAAACCATCCTTATTTCTCATTTGGACTACTACCATAGCACCCTGAATAGTTTTTCATTTTGTATCTCAACAGTTCTGTTTTCTCCACAATAGGGTAAAATTATATTTTAGAAATATTGCTTGGAGTATTACCCTCTTGTTTATAACTTTTCAGTGAGATTTCCTCACATTTACAATAAAATCATACTGATGCTCTGCTTTGGCCTGTAATTTAATTCCACCGATTCTCTGGCCTCATTGCATACTAGCTCACCCTTTGCTCACCCCACCAGTCAGTCTTCTTTACATTGATTGTGCATAGATTGTCCTTCTCCACCTTTGAGAAATCTCTTACCCATGATTTGTATATGGATGGTTCCTTTATTTGATCATGAATTTAAATTCTTGTCATTATATAATCATTTGCCATACCAAAAAAGTCCAAAGTCTCAAGCTTACAATCCCCCATACACACACAAACACACACATGAGGTTTATTTCTCACTTATGTATCTGTTTAATTCACCAAATCTATATGCATGTTTATGTGTATATATCCACATGCTAAGAATTTGATCAGTCCCATGAATTTTCCAGGTGCTTCTTCAATTTAGTGGCTCCAATATCTTATAGGGCCTAGAGAAGCTCTTGCATTCCCTCCACCTTGACTTTTCTGTATCTGTCCTATATCACCATAAGGAAGAGAGTTTGTGGAGAATTGCACAGGGTCCTTTTATGAACCAAATAGAGTTCATTGATTTTCTCTGATTCCATTGGCCAGAATTCAGTTATATAACCACACTAAAGAAAAGAGGTTGGAAAATATAGCTTAGTGGTTTTCCCAGACTGAAGAGAAAAACAAGAATGTTGCTGATCACTAACAGTCTTTGGTATGCCACTTAAACAAGCAGTTACCTAGTAACATTTCTTTTCCCACATTATCTAAATTTAACTATGTGCAAAGCAATTTGTACCACATTATATTTAGTGATTTACTAATTATGCCTTTAGTCATGTACTAATTATTTAATATTCCTGTTCTTTTCCTTCAGGAGAATGAAAGCTACCTAATGACAGGGACATTCCTTGGTTTGCGCCCGAGTCAGAAAAATACAGCTCGTTTGACAAATCATCAATACTGTAATTTTAGAAAGACAAATACAATAGAACTTGCTTCTTTCATCCTTTCTAGTAACTTAACAAAACATAGGCTAAAAGCTAACAAAGTACTTTTAACTGAGTCAATTGAAAGAATAGGCCAATACCAGAGTCTGCATCCGGGAGGGCTTCCCCCTTCTAACAAAATCACTATTTCCACACAAGGAGCCTCTTTTGTTACAAAGTTCCATAGATCTTCTCTTCTCCCTTTTAGAAATGATCTATGCTTAGATCATTTGAGAAATCTTTCTTTACTATAATCCTGTCCATGGAGTGTGTAGTTCAACCAGTCTCAACCTAGGCACAGTTCTCTTTGGGCCAGCAAAAATTGAAGAACCATGTACTTAACTCTGCTACTTATCTTTGTAAATATTTTCCCAACAAATTCTTAGTTTTTAATTTTTTTTTCTGTGAAGTGTAGTGTCCATGAAACTCATGCATGATAGTATCCACTGAAGAAAGTATGTTACCAAGCCAAATCTGAGTAAACCTATCAGAAAAAAAGGGGGGAATAAATTTGAAAAATAAACAAACAAAAAAGAGATGCAGTCTACATTTTTCTTCTCTAGAAATTAAAATCCATATAAGAGAATGTCATTATATGAGTTTAGATAAAATGCTATATATCTTACCAAATACTCAATAGCAAAATCCTGAAACTATAGCAAGTGGAAAATTAAGTATTGCCCCTTAATAAAATAAATGAAATATCCTACTTTATACATATAACAGAGATTAGAATTCGTTATATTGAAAAAAATTCAATGAGATACTTCTCTAGTTTCACATTTTTTAAAAAAGTACACACATTTTCCCTCATATATCTATTCTACAGAGTCAGTATTTTTCAATGAAGCATAAATTTTGTAAGCTATTTAAATTGTAATTTCTCTGGGATTTGAAAAGAACTGTGTTTATCCTAGCATCTGGTACGCATAAAAGCTTTTTGGTAGTTTTAATCTGTATTTTCCTTCATTCCATGAGACAACCTTTAAAGCAAAGTGATATAAAAAATTATTTTTACAATTTTCCTTAATTATTTTTCACAGTTTTATAACTTTAGTAAAGACCTCGCAACCCACTCCAGTATTCTTGCCTGGAGAATCCCAGGGACAGAGGAGTCTAGTGGGCTGCTGTCTATGGGGTCGCACAGAGTCGGACACGACCGAAGCGACTTAGCAGTATCAAAGACCTCCTCAAGTTGAATCCATTACTAAATACATATATTTGTAATTTGTGTTCATTTATATTATAAACAACATTTTAAATTGTTTCTATTCTCAAAAAGCAAACAATAAAGACAGCGGTCTACTGTGTCATAGGTAGTACTCAATTTCTTAAGTATACAGTGATTGTGGTTTTTCAGTAGCTAAATCATGTCCAGTTCTTTGTGATCCAATGGACTGCAGCACACCAGGCTTCCCTGTCCTTCACTATCTCACTAAACATGAATTTGCTCAAACTCCTGTCCATTGAGTCAGTGATGCCATCCAACCATTTCATCCTCTGTTTCCCCCTTCTCCTCTTGCCCTAATTTTTCCCAGTCTCAGGTTTTTTCCAATGAGTCAGATCTTTGTATCAGGTGACCAAAGTACTGGAGCTTCAGCTTCAGCACCAGTCTTTCAAATGACTATTCAGGGTTGATTTCCTGTAGGATTGATTGGCTTGATTTCCTTGCTGCCCAAAGAACTCTCAAGAGTCTTCTCCAACACCATAGTTTGAAACCATCAATTCTTTGGCGCTCAGCCTTGTTTACAGTCCAACTGTCACATCCATACACAACTACTGGAAAAAACTATAGCTTTGATTAGATGGACCTTTGTCAGTAAAGTGATGTCTCTTCTTTTTAGTACACTGTCTAGGTTTGTTATAGCTATTCTTCCCTAATGTTGAAACTCAATGAGTATATCATTTTGTCACAAAGCTAAATTAAAAAAATCAAATTTTTCAAAAAGTATAATAGAAGTGTATGCAGGTTATTAAGAACTCATTTAGCTTAGCTTGAAGATTCAAATCACACTATCTAAAAGCAGCAATGCTTAAATTAAATTTTGCCTGATGAGCAGAAATTCAATTGGCAAAATTTAGAAATGAATATCATCTTTGGGCAACATCTTAATGAAGCAGTAATTTGTGAAGTAGAATAATCAATTTAGGTGTGGTGAATGTTGAGTACATCAGTGGGCAAAATCAAGTTCTACGAGAAGAAAGAATTAAGCAAGATCAGGTCATAAGGGGTTTTGTCCTCTATGTTAAGGAATTTGGTTTTGTCTTCTGTGCAACAGAATTTAGAGCTTGCCAAATTCCTAAACTTCTGAAGTAATTCAAGGATAAGAATTATATAATCAGATTTGAGCATTAGGAAGATCACTATTAAGAACTGATTGAAGGAGCCTAATAAATAAGTGGAGCCCAATTAGAATTACTTTAATGTGAAGTCAAGTGGGCCTTAGAAAGCATCACTATGAACAAAGCTAGTGGAGGTGATGGAATTCCAGTTGAGCTATTTCAAATCCTGAAAGGTGTTGCTGTGAAAGTGCTGCACTCAGTATGTCAGCAAATTTGGAAAACTCAGCAGTGGCCACAGGACTGGAAGAGGTCAGTTTTCATTCCTATCCCAAAGAAAGGCAATGCCAAAGAATGCTCACACTACTGCACAATTGCACTCATCCCACATGCTAGTAAAGTAATGCTCAAAATTCTCCAAGCCAGGCTTCAGCAGTACGTGAACCATGAATTTCCCGATGTTCAAGCTGGTTTAGAAAAGGAAGAGGAACCAGAGATCAAATTGCCAACATCTGCTGGATCATCGAAAAAGCAAGAGAGTTCCAGAAAGCCAAAGCCTTTGACTGTGTGGATCACAATAAACTGTGGAAAATTCTGAAAGAGATGGGAATACCAGACCACCTGACCTGCCACTTGAGAAACCTATATGCAGGTCAGGAAGCAACAGTTAGAACTGGACATGGAACAACAGACTGGTTCCAAATAGGAAAAGGAGTTCGTCAGGGCTGTATATTGTCACCCTGCTTATTTAATTTACATGCAGAGTACATCATGAGAAATGCTGGGCTGGAGGAAGCACAAGCTGGAATCAAGATTGCTAGGAGAAATATCAGTCACCTCAGATATGCAGATGACACCACCCTTATGGCAAAAGTGAAGAGAAACTCAAAAGCCTCTTGATGAAAGTGAAAGAGGAGAGCAAAAAAGTTGGCTTAAAGCTCAACATTCAGAAAACTAAGATCATGGCGTCTGGTCCCATCGCTTCATGGGAAATAGATGGGGAAACAGTGGAAACAGTGGCAGACTTTATTTTGGGGGGCTCCAAAATCACTGGAGATGGTGATTGCAGCCATGAAATTAAAAGACGCTTACTTCTTGGAAGGAAAGTTATGACCAACCTAGATAGCATATTCAAAAGCAGAGACATTACTTTGCCAACAAAGGTCCATCTAGTCAAGGCTAGTTTTTCCAGTGATCATATATGGATATGAGAGTTGGACTGTGAAAAAAAGCTGAGGGCCAAAGAATTGATGCTTTTGAACTGTGGTGTTGGAAAAGACTCTTGAGAGTCCCTTGGGCTGCAAGGAGATCCAATCAGTCCATTCTAGAGGAAATCAGTCCTGAATGTTCATTATAGGACTGATGCTGAAGCTGAAACTCCAATACTTTGGCCACCTCATGCGAAGAGTTGACTCATTGGAAAAGACCCTGATGCTTGGAGGGATTAGGGGCAGGAGGAGAAAGGGACGACAGTGGATGAGATGGCTGGATGGCTTCACTGACTCATGGATGTGAGTTTGAGTGAGCTCTGGGTGTTGGTGATGGACAGGGAGGCCTGAAGTGCTGCAAATCATGGGGTCGCAAAGAGTTAGACATGACTGAGCGACTGAACTATACTGAACTGATAACTATGATGACTCTGTAACATTATGAATGAAATTGCCTTTAATTTTAATACATAGAAACAATAAACACTTTTTCAAATGTCAAAGTGAAAAATAATACTCAAAATAAATATTTTAATGGATCAGAAATAAAAAATAAAAGCCCAAAACAGTAAGTAGCAATTTTCACTGTGACAGGGACATTAAGTTCCTAGTACAATCAATAAAAAAATAAAGTTCAACAGAAAAGCACATTATCACAAGTTTTCAACACATCATAGATAAGTGAAAGAGTCTAAAAGTTTTGAAGAGGAAAAAATAGATTGCACATATAACAAAGCATTAAATAATATGTCATTACACTTCTAAATAGCAATACTAGAAATGAAAGACAGTGATGTTTGAAATACTAAAGGAAAATAATCTTCAACTCAGAAGGTTTAGTGAAACTATAAGTCAAATTTGGGTATAAAATTAAGCCATTTTCAATTATTTAACACACCTTTTATTAGAATTCTGCTGGGAGATATGTACACAAAAAGTGAAGAAACAGAGAGAAAGATAAAAACACAAAACACTAAAGTTTTGAAAACCAGAAGATAGACTATAAGAGAAAAGAAAAAAAAAAATACCTATAGAAAAACGCTAAAATAAAAAAAAATAGTAGACCAACATGCCTAGAAAGCAAAGAATGTCCAGGATGGGATATATCTATGACAAATATAGTTGTGTTTGATTACCTAATGTCTTTGACCATACAAGAAGAGTTTTATAGATCCATAAAAAAGCTAAGTGATAATTAGGGACATACTTGGCATACATCTGATTGTGCATGTGTGTTTAGTTGCTTCAGTCATCTCCAGCTCTTTGCAGCCCCATGGACTGTAACCACCAGTCTCCTCTGTCCATGGAATTCTCCAGGAAAGAATATTGGAGTCGATTGCCATACCCTTCTCCAGGGGATCTTCCTGACCCGGGGACTGAACCTCCATCTTCAGCATTGCAGGCAGATTCTTGACTGTTGAGCCACCGGGGAACCCCACATCTTATTAGAGTTCATATTTAAAGAGATCATAACAAAGAATTACCTAAACCAAAGGAAGACATGAGTAATCATATGGAAATAAAACATCAAAATCTGGGCAAACTAAATAAAAACACATACATACCTAGACATGTCAGAGTGAAATTTAAGCACTTCAAGGATAAAGAGGAAAATCTTAAAAAAAAAAAAAAAAGGTAATTTACACAAGGATTTAAACTAGGCTTACTGCAAGAATAGCTGTCAGGGGCATTTCTTATAAGAACTGTTAAGCCCTAGATTGGGAAAGTTGAGAGGAGAGTACAACTAGAGGCCTACCTGTTAGTTTATCTGGATTCATTGCCATCATCTCTCTTAAACAAACAAAAAAAAAACCTTAGCAATGATTTTATTTCTAATATGTAGTCTCCATGGTGTTATTCATCTCAAAATTAACAAAATATGGGTATTAGATAGTGCCATTTAGGTTTAGTCTGGTACTTATAAAGGGGTAATAATGTAATTCATATATATTAACTTTTATTTGAACATGCTGCAGTCCATGGAGTCACAAAGAGTTGGATACAAATGAGCAACTGAACTGAACTGAACTGTTATAAGCTTATGGTTATTTAATCTTCTAGCTAGCTATGCAGTGATCTGTCCAGGACACTTGATGGAGTTGAGAGTCAGTGAAAGGCTATGTAGGGGAGAATTGTGGATTGAACTTGAAGAAAAAGCTTTCTGTAAACAGCCCCGCATCTGTGACCTCTGAACATCTGCTCCAGGCTAGCCTTTCTGCCACTGTTTCTTGGTACTCAAACACCCACGGTCTTCCAAAGATACCTTCAGAGTTTCAGTAAGTTATTCACCATACCTTGGAGAATCATAATTACCTGTAACTTGTATTTCCTATGTTTCTTGTGTAGCATTTCAGGGTTTCTTTAGGAAGGAAGAACCAGAAACAGATGTCAGCTCACTATCATATTAGGAAATGAAGTCATCCTTAAAATTTATATACTGGGTTTTACATTTTCATAACAAAATCAATATCTATGCAGTGTCTTGATCCTCTATCAAGGCTCTAAATGAGCAGATATTGCTGAGGACTCTTTCTCCTTTCTTCTCCATATCAAGAGTAAGTAAAATGACCTTAAAGAGCACCTAGATATGAATGAAGGAAGTGGTTAGTCCCTGGAATAAAAATATAGTAGTTTTCTTGGGACATAAGGATACCTGGAGTATAAAACAGAAAGTGATTAATCTCAAATTGCAAATCTTTAGGCTGTCGTCTCTAAGGCAAAATGCTCACCTCCTAACACTCTTGGGAATAACTTGGAAAGGTTGGAAGATAGGCTCTGTCCCCTACCCTCAGGTAGCTATCACTAGCAAAACACAGATCTAAAGGAATAAAAGATGAACTCACAAAGAAAAGCACAAAATATCTAAGATGTAGAAGCACTAAGAAAGAAACCCAGAAAATGCTTTATTTCATTGATACCAGTGAAAGCCTGAAAAATTTTTCAAAACAGAAAAATTTTGGTGTACTCAGATTGTGAGAACACATATCATGAGGAAAGGAATGATAGTGGAATTTAAAGATATCAAGTCAAAGAACAATCTAATTACTTCTCGAGGAAAAAAAAAAAAAAAAAAAAAACAAAGATAACTAGAAAGAATGAAAGTCTGATTAATATCAAATTCCTTTATATAAATGAGAGGTGAGAGAAGAAACAGTAAGCAATAACCTTTAATTGCAAACCCAGGAAAATCATCATATGCAGCTAAAATAAATAAGTAACAATCTCGAGTAAATAAGACCTGAGATGGTTTTATTGCGTTTGATTCTTTTTGAAAAAAAAAAGGTGGAGGGATAAAAACGTGTATTTTAGCATTAAAATCAATAGATAAATAGAGGAGAAAGAAAAACATGATATGAAAAGAGTGAACAAAGATTTTGAGGACATTTGCTGTTCTCTAAAATAGCAGTGACAAATAAGACAGAGAGTATTGACAACTATCAAAACTAGAATTCCAGACAATATGGAATTTGGCCATGGGAGAAGAATTCAGAGCTGGATAACTGTCTGCCAAGGTCCTATTCTTATTTACACAGAATACATAGAGAAACGTTTTACACAATGAGAAGAAAAACAAGTATATTTATGGCTCTTATTAAGAATAAATCAGGAGGAGGAGCCAAGATGGCGGAGGAGTAGGACGGGGAGAACACTTTCTCCCCCACAAATTCATCAAAAGAGCATTTAAACGTCGAGTAAATTCCACAAAACAACTTCTGAATGCCGGCAGAGGACATCAGGCACCCAGAAAAGCAAACCAACTCTTCGAAAGGAGGTAGGAAAAAATATTAAAAACAAAAAAAAAGAGACAAAAGAGGGAGGGACGGAGTTCCGTCCCGGGAAGGGAATCTTAAAAAGAGAAACGTTTCCAAACATCAGGAAACCTTCTCACTGCCGAATCTGTGCCGAGCTTTGGAAGCACAGAGGGCAACATAACAGGGAGAAAAAATAAATAAACAATTTAAAACTCGCAGATTGCGAGCCCTACGGTAACTCCCCCAGCAGAGAAGCAGTGCAGACGCCTGCATCCGCCATTAGCAAACCGGGGCTGGGCAGGGAGGCGCGGCGTGGGCTGCATCGCTGAGAGTAAGAATCTGGCCTGAATACCCTGAGCGCTATCTGAGCGAAATAATTTGGGCTAGCAAACCAGACTGTGGGATACCTACCACGCGAAAAGCCAGCCCTAACCTAAGACCGCCAGGCCCGCGCACGGAACAAAGGACTGAACAGAGATAGCCGGCTGCAGACCTTCCCCCTCCGGTGACAGGCAGCCAGAGCCGGAAGGGGGCAATCGCAGCCCCAGAGAGACATTATCTATAAAACTGTAAGCAGGCTTCTTTGCTAACTAAAACTTCTTGGGGGTCTGGACGGTCAACATCTGCCTGAGAAGGTGCGCCGGTTTTACATCCAGATAACCGAGTGGCGGGGAGGCGATAAGTCGCAGCATTGGCGCTCGCCTGGGAAGAGCAAATTGGCGCTCGGACCTGGGAAGAGCACAAAACACAGGCCCAACTGAGTCTGCGCCTCTGAGGACTACCCGAGTGCCTGAACCTGAGCGGCTTGGACCTGGGAGGTGCATGCAGCCCAGGGCCAGCCTCAGATTGTTCCCGGCGGAACAACCTAGAGTCCGAGCAGTGTGGACAGGGAGGCTACACGCGCCGTGAGCGGGGGCAGACCCAGGGTGGCTGAGGCACTGCGAGCCCACGCCAGTGTTATTTGTTTGCAGCATCCCTCCCTCCCTCCCCACAGCGCGACTGAACAAGTAAGCCTTAAAAAAAAAAAAAAAAAAAAAAAGTGTCCTCCACCGTGCCCTTTGAGTCAGGGCGGAAACCAGATACTGAAGAGACTAGCAAACAGAAGAAGATATAACAGAGGGAAACGCCTTGGAAGCTACAGGCAATAGATCAAAACCCTGTGGTTACTACGGACTACATAGGAAGGGGCCTATAGATCTTGAGAAATATAAATCTGACCAAGGAACTAGCCAAAAATGAACTGAACCCACAACACCCACAAAAAAAAAAAAAAAAAAAGTCCTAGATATATTTTTATTATTTTTACGATCATTCTTTCTTTTTTTTTTAATTAAAAAAAAAAAATTTTTTTAAGTCCTCTATTGTTCCTTTAATTTTCACCTTTATATCCTATTACTTTGCAAAAAAAAAAAAAAAAAAAGACCCTATTTTTTTCTTCTTCAGCAAACTTCATATATATGTATTTTATAATTTTTTGACCTTGTTTTTTTTTGTTTGTTTTTGTTTTTTTCTTCTTTTCTTTAACATTATATTTTTGAAATTCTAAACTCTACTCTAGATTTTTAATTTTCGCTTTTTGGTATATGTTATCAATTTTGTACCTATAGTTTTTTTTTTATATAATTTCTGTGACTTTTTTTTTTTTCTTCTTCTCTGTTTCTTTCTCTTCTTCTTTTATATAACATTGTATATCTGAAATTCCAAACTTTACTCTAGATTTTTAATTTATGCTTTTTGGTATTTGATATCGATTTTGTACCTGTATTTTCTTTATAATTTTTGTGACATTGTTCGTATTTGTTTGTTTTCTCTCTTTATTTTTCTTCTTTTTTTTTTTTTTTTTTAACATTGTATTTTTGAAATTCCAAACTCTACTCTAGATTTTTAATTTTTGCTTTCTGGTATTAGTTATCAATTTTGTACTTGTACTTTCTTTATAATTTTCGCGACCTTGTTTGTTTTTGTTTGTTCGTTTTTTCTCTCTTTCTTTTCCTTCTTCTTTTCTTTAACATCGTATTTTTGAAATTCCAAACTCTACTCTAGATTTTTAATTTTCACTTTCTGGTATTAGTTATCTATTTTGTACCTGTACTTTCTCTATAATTTTCGCGACCTTGTTTGTTTTTGTTTGTTCGTTCTTTCTCTCTTTCTTTTCCTTCTTCTTTTCTTTAACATCGTATTTTTGAAATTCCAAACTCTACTCTAGATTTTTAATTTTTGCTTTTATGTATTTGTTACCAATTTTGTACCTATAAGGACCCAATCTTCAGGACCCATTTTTCACTAGGGAGTGAGATTACTGGCTTGACTGCTCTCTCTCCCTTTGGACCCTCCTTTTTCTCCACCAGGTCGCCTGTGTCTCCTCCCTAACCCCTCTCTACTCTACCCAACTCTGTGAATTTCTGTGTGTTCCAGACGGTGGAGAACACTTAGGGAACTGATTACTGGCTGGATCTGTCTCCCTCCTTTTCATTCCCCCCTTTTATCCTTCTGGCCACCTCTGTTACCTTCCTCCTTCTTCTCTTCTCTGTATAACCCCGTGAACATCTCTGAGTGGTCGAGTTGTGGAGTGCACATAAGGAAGTGACTACTGGCTAGCCCACTCTCTCCACTATTGATTCACCTCATCTCATTTGGGTCACCTCTAACTCCCTCCTCCCTCTTCTCTTCTCCATGTAACCCTGTGAACCTCTCTGAGTGACCCTCACTGTAGAGAAACTTATCATCTTTAATGTAGATGTTTTATCAATGGTGCTGTATAGAAGGAGAAGTTTTGAAACTACTGTAAAAATAAGACCGATAATCAGAAGCAGGAGACTTAAGTCCAAACCCTGACTCCAGGGAACTCCTGACTCCAAGGCACATTCATTGACAGGAGCTCATCAAATGCCCCCATACCGACACTGAAACCAAGCACCACACAAGGGCCAATAAGTTCCAGGGCAAGACATACCAAGCAAATTCTCCAGCAACAAAGGAACACAGCCCTGAGCTTCAAGATACAGGCTGCCCAAAGTCACCCCAAAACTATAGACATCTCATAACTCATTACTGGACATTTCATTGCACTCCAGAGAGAAGAAATACAGCTCCACCCACCAGAACACCGACACAAGCTTCCCTAAGCAGGAAACCTTGACAAGCCACCTGTACAAACCCACACACAGTGAGGAAACGCCACAATAAAGAGAACTCCACAAACTGCCAGAATACAGAAAGGACACCCCAAACTCAGCAATTTAAACAAGATGAAGAGACAGAGGAATACTCAGCAGATAAAGGAACAGGATAAATGCCCACCAAACCAAACAAAAGAGGAAGAGATAGGGAATCTACCTGATAAAGAATTCCGAATAATGATAGTGAAATTGATCCAAAATCTTGAAACTAAAATGGAATCACAGATAAATAGCCTGGAGACAAGGATTGAGAAGATGCAAGAAAGGTTTAACAAGGACCTAGAAGAAATAAAAAAGAGTCAATATATAATGAATAATGCAATAAGTGAAATTAAAAACACTCTGGAGGCAACAAATAGTAGAATAACAGAGGCAGAAGACAGGATTAGTGAATTAGAAGATAGAATGGTAGAAATAAATGAATCAGAGAGGATAAAAGAAAAACGAATTAAAAGAAATGAGGACAATCTCAGAGACCTCCAGGACAATATTAAACGCTACAACATTCGAATCATAGGGGTTCCAGAAGAAGAAGACAAAAAGAAAGACCATGAGAAAATACTTGAGGAGATAATAGTGGAAAACTTCCCTAAAATGGGGAAGGAAATAATCACCCAAGTCCAAGAAACCCAGAGAGTACCAAACAGGATAAACCCAAGGAGAAACACCCCAAGACACATATTAATCAAATTAACAAAGATCAAACACAAAGAACAAATATTAAAAGCAGCAAGGGAAAAACAACAAATAACACACAAGGGAATTCCCATAAGGATAACAGCTGATCTTTCAATAGAAACTCTTCAAGCCAGGAGGGAATGGCAAGACATACTTAAAATGATGAAAGAAAATAACCTACAGCCCAGATTATTGTACCCAGCAAGGATCTCATTCAAGTATGAAGGAGAAATCAAAAGCTTTTCAGACAAGCAAAAGCTGAGAGAATTCTGCACCACCAAACCAGCTCTCCAACAAATACTAAAGGATATTCTCTAGACAAGAAACACAAAAACGGTGTATAAACTCGAACCCAAAACAATAAAGTAAATGGCAACGGGAACATACTTATCAGTAATTACCTTAAATGTAAATGGGTTGAATGCCCCAACCAAAAGACAAAGACTGGCTGAATGGATACAAAAACAAGACCCCTACATATGTTGTCTACAAGAGACCCACCTCAAAACAGGGGACACATACAGACTGAAAGTGAAGGGCTGGAAAAAGATTTTCCATGCAAATAGGGACCAAAAGAAAGCAGGAGTAGCAATACTCATATCAGATAAAATAGACTTTAAAACAAAGGCTGTGAAAAGAGACAAAGAAGGTCACTACATAATGATCAAAGGATCAATCCAAGAAGAAGATATAACAATTATAAATATATATGCACCCAACACGGGAGCACCACAGTACGTAAGACAAATGCTAACAAGTATGAAAGGAGAAATTAACAATAACACAATAATAGTGGGAGACTTTAATACCCCACTTACACCTATGGATAGATCAACTAAACAGAAAATTAACAAGGAAAAACAAACTTTAAACGATACAATAGACCAGTTAGACCTAATTGATATCTATAGGTCATTTCACCCCAAAACAATGAATTTCACCTTTTTCTCAAGTGCACATGGAACCTTCTCCAGGATCGATCACATCCTGGGCCATAAAGCTAGCCTTGGTAAATTCAAAAAAATAGAAATCATTCCAAGCATTTTTTCTGACCACAATGCAGTAAGATTAGATCTCAATTACAGGAGAAAAACTATTAAAAATTCCAACATATGGAGGCTGAACAACACGCTGCTGAATAACCAACAAATCACAGAAGAAATCAAAAAAGAAATCAAAATTTGCATAGAAACGAATGAAAATGAAAACACAACAACCCAAAACCTGTGGGACACGGTAAAAGCAGTCTTAAGGGGAAAGTTCATAGCAATACAGGCACACCTCAAGAAACAAGAAAAAAGTCAAATAAATAACCTAACTCTACACCTAAAGCAACTAGAAAAGGAAGAAATGAAGAACCCCAGGGTTAGTAGAAGGAAAGAAATCTTAAAAATTAGAGCAGAAATAAATGCAAAAGAAACAAAAGAGACCATAGCAAAAATCAACAAAACCAAAAGCTGGTTCTTTGAAAGGATAAATAAAATTGACAAACCATTAGCCAGACTCATCAAGAAACAAAGGGAGAAAAATCAAATCAACAAAATTAGAAACGAAAATGGAGAGATCACAACAGACAACACAGAAATACAAAGGATCATAAGAGACTACTATCAACAATTATATGCCAATAAAATGGACAACATGGAAGAAATGGACAAATTCTTAGAAAAGTACAACTTTCCAAAACTGGACCAGGAAGAAATAGAAAATCTTAACAGACCCATCACAAGCATGGAAATTGAAACTGTAATCAAAAATCTTCCAGCAAACAAAAGCCCCGGTCCAGACGGCTTCACAGCTGAATTCTACCAAAAAAGAGAGAAGAGCTAACACCTATCCTGCTCAAACTCTTCCAGAAAATTGCAGAGGAAGGTAAACTTCCAAACTCATTCTATGAGGCCACCATCACCCTAATACCAAAACCTGACAAAGATCCCACAAAAAAAGAAAACTACAGGCCAATATCACTGATGAACATAGATGCAAAAATCCTTAACAAAATTCTAGCAATCAGAATCCAACAACACATTAAAAAGATCATACACCATGATCAAGTGGGCTTTATCCCAGGGATGCAAGGATTCTTCAATATCCGCAAATCAATCAATGTAATACACCACATTAACAAATTGAAAAATAAAAACCATATGATTATCTCAATAGATGCAGAGAAAGCCTTTGACAAAATTCAACATCCATTTATGATAAAAACTCTCCAGAAAGCAGGAATAGAAGGAACATACCTCAACATAATAAAAGCTATATATGACAAACCCACAGCAAACATTATCTTCAATGGTGAAAAATTGAAAGCATTTCCTCTAAAGTCAGGAACAAGACAAGGGTGCCCACTTTCACCATTACTATTCAACATAGTTTTGGAAGTTTTGGCCACAGCAATCAGAGCAGAAAAAGAAATAAAAGGAATCCAAATTGGAAAAGAAGAAGTAAAACTCTCACTATTTGCAGATGACATGATCCTCTACATAGAAAACCCTAAAGAGTCCACCAGAAAATTACTAGAAATAATCAATGACTACAGTAAAGTTGCAGGATATAAAATCAACACACAGAAATCCCTTGCATTCCTATACACTAATAATGAGAAAACAGAAAGAGAAATTAAGGAAACAATTCCATTCACCATTGCAACAGAAAGAATAAAATACTTAGGAATATATCTACCTAAAGAAACTAAAGACCTATATATAGAAAACTATAAAACTCTGGTGAAAGAAATCAAAGAGGACACTAATAGATGGAGAAATATACCATGTTCATGGATTGGAAGAATCAATATAGTGAAAATGAGTATACTACCCAAAGCAATTTATAGATTCAACGCAATCCCTATCAAGCTACCAACAGTATTCTTCACAGAGCTAGAACAAATAATTTCACAATTTGTATGGAAATACAAAAAACCTCGAATAGCCAAAGCGATCTTGAGAAAGAAGAATGGAACTGGAGGAATCAACCTACCTGACTTCAGGCTCTACTACAAAGCCACAGTTATCAAGACAGTATGGTACTGGCACAAAGACAGAAATATTGATCAATGGAATAAAATAGAAAGCCCAGAGATAAATCCACGCACATATGGACACCTTATCTTTGACAAAGGAGGCAAGAATATACAATGGATTAAAGACAATCTCTTTAACAAGTGGTGCTGGGAAATCTGGTCAACCACTTGTAAAAGAATGAAACTGGACCACTTTCTAACACCATACACAAAAATAAACTCAAAATGGATTAAAGATCTAAACGTAAGACCAGAAACTATAAAACTCCTAGAGGAGAACATAGGCAAAACACTCTCTGACATACATCACAGCAGGATCCTCTATGACCCACCTCCCAGAATATTGGAAATAAAAGCAAAAATAAACAAATGGGACCTAATTAACCTTAAAAGCTTCTGCACATCAAAGGAAACTATTAGCAAGGTGAAAAGACAGCCTTCAGAATGGGAGAAAATAATAGCAAATGAAGCAACCGACAAACAACTAATCTCAAAAATATACAAGCAACTCCTACAGCTCAACTCCAGAAAAATAAACGACCCAATCAAAAAATGGGCCAAAGAACTAAATAGACATTTCTCCAAAAAAGACATACAGATGGCTAACAAACACATGAAAAGATGCTCAACATCACTCATTATCAGAGAAATGCAAATCAAAACCACTATGAGGTACCCTTTCATGCCAGTCAGAATGGCTGTGATCCAAAAGTCTACAAATAATAAATGCTGGAGAGGATGTGGAGAAAAGGGAACCCTCTTACACTGTTGGTGGGAATGCAAACTAGTACAGCCACTATGGAGAACAGTGTGGAGATTCCTTAAAAAACTGGAAATAGAACTGCCTTATGATCCAGCAACCCCACTGCTGGGCATACACACTGAGAAAACCAGAAGGGAAAGAGACACGTGTACCCCAATGTTCATCGCAGCACTGTTTATAATAGCCAAGACATGGAAGCAACCTAGATGTCCATCAGCAGATGAATGGATAAGAAAGCTGTGGTACATATACACAATGGAGTATTACTCAGCCATTAAAAAGAATACATTTGAATCAGTTCTAATGAGGTGGATGAAACTGGAGCCTATTATACAGAGTGAAGTAAGCCAGAAGGAAAAACATAAATACAGTATACTAACGCATATATATGGAATTTAGAAAGATGGTAACAATAACCCGGTGTACGAGACAGCAAAAGAGACACTGATGTATAGAACGGTCTTATGGATTCTGTGGGAGAGGGAGAGGGTGGGAAGATTTGGGAGAATGGCAATGAAACATGTAAAGTATCATGTGGGAAACGAGTTGCCAGTCCAGGTTCGATGCATGATGCTGGATGCTTGGGGCTGGTGCACTGGGACGGCCCAGAGGGATGGTATGGGGAGGGAGGAGGGAGGAGGGTTCGGGAGGGGGAACACATGTATACCTGTGGCGGATTCATTTTGATATTTGGCAAAACTAATACAATTATGTAAAGTTTAAAAATAAAATAAAATTGGAGAAAAAACCAAAAAAAAAAAAAAAAGAATAAATCAAACAGAAAAGAAATAGAATATGGTTCTTTAAAACTAGAAGCATAGTCTGTCTATAGAATGAAAGATGTAAAATGAGGGGGGAAAATGCTTTATAAATAAAATTATACAGTAGGAATAATTCCTGATATAATTGCAGATATTTATAAATATACCCATGTTGAAGAAATCAAAGAAAGACATCCAAATCCAATTATTAGAAAATAGCCATAAGTTATATACAATACATGGGAAAACAGTGGAAATAGCGTCAGACTTTATTTTGGGGGGCTCAAAAATCACTGCAGATGGTGATTGCAGCCATGAAATTGAAAGACGTTTACTCCTTGGAAGGAAAGTTATGACCAACCTAGACAGCATATTAAAAAGCAGAGACATTACTTTGCCAACAAAGGTCCATCTAGTCAAGGCTATGCTTTTTCCAGTAGTCATGTATGGATGTGAGAGTTGTACTGTGAAGAAAGCTGAGTGCCAAAGAATTGATGCTTATGAACTGTGGTGTTGGAGAAGACTCTTGAGAGTCCCTTGGATTGCAAGGAGATCCAACCAGTCCATCCTAAAGGAGATCAGTCCTGGGTGTTCATTGGAAGGACTGATGCTGAAGCTGAAACTCCAATACTTTGGCCACCTGATGCAAAGAGCTGACTCATTTGAAAAGATCCTGATGCTGGGAAAGATTGAGAGCAGGAGGAGAAGTGAACGATAGAGGATGAGATGGTTGGATAGCATCACTGACTCAATGGACATGAGTTTGGGTCTGGGAGTTGATGATGGACAAGGAGGCCTGTCGTGATGCAGTTCATGAAGTTGCAAAGAGTCAGACATGACTGAGCAACTGAACTGACTGACTGACTGACTGACCTACAATAGCCATATTAAAAAGATATCAAATATTGAAAGTGAAAGATTGAAAAAATTATTTATCAATTAACATTTTTTAAAAAGACAAATAAGGTAGCAAATTTTCTACCTATTGAATTGAAATTTAAGTTATGAACCATCATGAAGAGAAGTTAGTTATTATATACTAGAAAAAGAGACAAAAACAACAGCAAAATGTAATGACCAATAACATATTTGAATTCAATAATATTGGCTCAAATATATAAAACACCTAAAAGAATTTGAGAGAATTTCATAAATGAAAAATTATAATGGAATTTTATCATATCATTCTCAAAAATAATAAAATAAGTAGAAAAATAGCATTTGTATGGGAAATTGAATAATACAATTATTTTGATTAAACTAATAGTCATACAGAGAACTATAAGTCCATCTACCAAATGTATAAATTATTCTTGAGCAAAAATCAGATATACACCAAGCCAGCAAGAAGGCCTAATATACTGCTATAGGCAGACTACACTATTTAAACTAGCTCTCTAAATGATTCCGATATATCTGAAGTTTAAAAAATATAATAGTAGGAGAATCATTAAATTAGTCTACATTTATTTCCTTGAAAATGTAACATTTTTAAAGAATAAGAGTAAGGTTGTGTTAATACTGGCCTTTGCCAATCTACACAAATATTTGTGGAGTTTATAAATAAGGCGGATTTTTTTTTTCTTTTTTTTGTAGGGCTTTTATTTTAGATGAAAATCCTATTAGCTCTTTTCAATAAAAGTTTATGGTGGCTACTGACCTTCCACTTATATATATGACAGGTTTGACTAGACTATCACAGATGATTTGTGGAGAACTTTGGTCCAATTTTTTAATAATATTTATTAAAGAATATGTTGATTATGATTTCATCACAATACAATTTACTAATGGGAGATAATATATTTTAAGTATTAAATAAATATTTAACAAATCTGTCCTCAGTTTTGGATTTCCTCTCTAAAGTTTAATAATAGTCTTTTCTAAGATATTTTCCAGTTATAAGTACTAGAGATTGCTCATAATATTTAACATCTGGAACATACACTAGGAGACAAGTAGCATCTTACAGTAATTCATCAATCACAGTATAAAAGGGCTTACTGCATCATTTCATGAACTCAAGTGGAGTAATTTCATTTTGATACTTATCAAAAATTGATATGGAGATAAAATAACCCAAAACATTGACTTGTATGTAAAACTGTTTTCAATGAAATTTTTTTTGTTAAATAACAAGATGATTAGAAAATTGTAACTTCTATATTGGAAAAAATATAAAATACAAAATTAAGCTATTGAAGACCTAGAAAAGTCTTCTCATATTCAAGTTTTTGAAAGATATTAAAAATCAGTGTAATGTTTGCCAAGTTTCTCTACATATTATTCATTCTTTTTAATAAAACATGGTTTTATAGAAATTCTTAGGGTTTAATATCTCAGTTTAGATATAGCTCAGAGATGTTACATGTAATTTAAAAGCATGGGTTTTATTAATGAAGTGATGGAAATGGAATATAATTTGAAAAGATAAATGGTAGTTAATGTATCCTTATTCCTAACCTATTAGGCTGATTAGAAAAACAGATACCTTCACATTTAAGTAGCTAAAGCTTGACTTTACCACTTTCCTTTTCTTCACCTGCTATGTTGTTCTGGGATTTAAACAGATGTACAGTCTTGATGGACCAACATTCATTTTCTTTAATCTGATTTTAAAGACCATTTCTCTTTAGTAATAAGAAAGTGATTGCCATTATTCCTCATTATTGCATTTCCCTGTTACAGAACATTTTGAAATTAGAGAAATATTTTATGCTATCTCATACCATAGATTTTCCCAAATACTTTAGGGCTCGTGTCTTACAAGTGTTATGATAATGTAAAAGACTGTTCTCTGTACTATTCATTCAGAGAAATCAACAAAGTTATTACAAAACAGCTGGTTTAACTACAGGAGAGAATTACAAATTGGCCTCAGGTATGGAACTACTGAGACAGGTAACAGCAAAACAGGGTGAGCTGCTTAGGGAAAACAATGCAGCAGCTGTACTCGTGGCAAGATGCCTCAGGATATAACGAGAGTAAATGTTAAGAGATTTTGCCAACGGAAAACCAACACAACACTCAGTATTAAGGAGCAAACCTCAAAATGTGAGAATAAGAGCTTAGTATCCTGATAATTTATTAGGTTATAAAACTTCCCTTTTTCAGAATTATACTAACCCATTTCAGAATTATAAGCAACAAAAGACAATACCGTATAAATTTCTAAATTAATATTTTCTCAAATTTAAGCCACATCTCTTTAGCAACATATCACGGGGTATGAGCCAGTTATCCTGGTGTAGTGTTAGAAAGTTTTGAATATCTTCATTTAACATTATTTTTTCTATCCTCTATACCATTGCTCTGGGAAGAAAGGGCCTGGGGGCATACTAAAAGTAAATATGACACTGACTTCTCCATACTACCATTCTTCAGGGTGCTGGCACTTAATCTTTAATAAAATGTATAATCCTAGCATGTTCACCATCTATAATCCTATGCCCTTTACAATCTGAGTTTTGCCTAAAATCTATCATCATTGAAATTCTGAAATTTGTGTGGACAAGTCATATTAAATTTTTAATATGATTCTAAAATTTATTACTGTGTCTCATGTCTGCCTTAGCATTATTGCCTATCTTTCCTTCTCCGTAGATAGCCTATGTGTGCATGCTAAGCCTCTTCAGACATGTCTGACTCCCATGGACTGTAGCCCACCAGCTCCTCTGTCCATGGGATTCTCCATGCAAGAATACTGAGGTGGGTTGCCGTCCCCTCCTCCAGGGAATCTTCCTGACTCAGGAATCAAATCTGGATCTCTAGGTCTCCTTCATTGGCAGGCAAATTCTTTACTACTAGTGCCACCCGGTGAGCCCTAGAAAACCTATGCTGCTGCTGCTGCTGCTAAGTCACTTCAGTTGTGTCCAACTCTGTGCGACCCCATAGACGGCAGCCCACCAGGCTCCCCTATCCCTGGGATTCTCCAGGCAAGAATACTGGTGTGGGTTGCCATTTCCTTCTCCAATGCATGAAAGTGAAGAGTCAAAGTGAAGTCGCTCAGTCGTGCTCGACTCTTAGCGACCCCATGGACTGCAGCCTACCAGGCTCCTCCGTCCATGGGATTTTCCAGGCAAGAGTACTGGAGTGGGGTGCCATTGCCTTCTACTTCCCCTCAATTGCTGATTGAACTTCTGCTCATCTGCAAGGTCTAGTGCAAGAATATTTTCACCTGTGAAGGCTTTCCTAATTAATCCAGGCACAACTGATATTTCCTCCTGTAGAATCCCAAAAGTCTGTAATAAAGGACCTCTATTATAATCCATGACATAATTATGTATTTACATTTTTGCCTTTTTTACTACACTCTTATGTACTTTAAGGAAATAATCTTGTCTTCTGCAGGAGCACATATTAAAATGCTCACCTTAGAATGAGTGCTAAAAGGCATTCCAGTGAGAGAAGGTGCACTACCAGGTGAGGTGGTCAGTCAGCACTTGCTGGTCTGGGGGCTAAGCAATTGGGACCAAGGCTTTAAGGAGGTTTTGAGCCTCTGTCAGCAGGTGCCCATGACTCAGCCATGCACCAGGCAAGGTTGGGGGACTGCAGCCCACCAGACACCTCCGTCTATGGTATTCTCCAAGCAAGAACACTAGAATGGGTTACCATGCCCTCCTCCAGAGGATCTTCCCAACCCATGGATCTCACCAGCATCTCCTGAGTCTCCTTCATTGCAGGCAGATTCTTTATCGCTGAGCCACTGGGGAGGTCTGGGGGGCATTCCTAGCAGCTATCAAAAACCATTTGTTTTGAGATTCGTCTCTGTTTCTCCCTGGTTTGGCACTTGCTGCCAATTTATGTTTTTTCTTGGTGGAATGGAAACTTGCTTTGGGGACAAGCTCCAAGGCTGGGTAAGTCCACTGGTGTGCCCACAGGCAACCTTCCCATTTGTGAGTGCTAGTGCTACTTTAGATTTAAGGGACTAGATCTGATAGATAGAGTGCCTGATGAACTATGGACGGAGGTTCGTGACATTGTACAGGAGACAGGGATCAAGACCATTCCTATTGGAAAGAAATGCAGAAAAGCAAAATGGCTGTCTGAGGAGGCCTTACAAATAGCTGTGAAAAAAAGAGAAGTGAAAAGCAAAGGAGAAAAAGGAAGATATAAGCATCTGAATGCAGAGTTCCAAAGAACAGCAAGAAGAGATAAGAAAGCCTTCCTCAGTGATCTATGCAAAGAAATAGAGGAAAACAATAGAATGGGAAAGACTAGAGATCTCTTCAAGAAAATTAGAGATACCAAGGAAACATTTCATGCAAAGATAGGCTCTATAAAGGACAGAAATGGTATGGACCTAACAGAAGCAGAAGATATTAAGAATAGGTGGCAAGAATACACAGAAGAACTGTACAAAAAAGATCTTCATGACCCAAATAATCACGATGGTGTGATCACTCACCTAGAGCCAGACATCCTGGAATGTGAAGTCAAGTGGGCCTTAGAAAGCATCACTATGAACAAAGCTAGTGGAGGTGATGAAATTCCAGTGGAGCTATTCCAAATCCTGAAAGATGATACCCTGAAAGTGTTGCACTCAATATGCCAGCAAACTTGGAAAACTCAGCAGTGGCCACAGGACTGGAAAAAGTCAGTTTTCATTCCAATTCCATAGAAAGGCAATGCCAAAGAATTCTCAAACTACCACACAATTGCACTCATCTCCCACGCTAGTAAAGTAATGCTCAAAATTCTCCAAGCCAGACTTCAGCAATACGTGAACCGTGAACTTCCAGATGTTCAAGCTGGTTTTAGGAAAGGCAGAGGAACCAGAGATCAAATTGCCAAAATCCGCTGGATCAGCGAAAAAGCAAGAGAGTTCCAGAAAAACATCTATTTCTGCTTTATTGACTATGCCAAAGCCTTTGACTGTCTGGATCACAATAAACTGTGGAAAATTCTGAAAGAGATGGGAATACCAGACCACCTGACCTGCCTCTTGAGAAACCTGTATGCAGATCAGGAAGCAACAGTTAGAACTGGACATGGAACAACAGACTTGTTCCAAATAGGAAAAGGAGTACGTCAAGGCTGTATATTGTCACCTTGCTTATTTAACTTATATGCAGAGTATATCATGAGAAACACTGGGCTGGAAGAAGCACAAGCTGGAATCAAGATTGCTGGGAGAAATATCAATAACCTCAGATATGCAGATAACACCACCCTTATGGCAAAAGTGAAGAGGAACTCAAAAGCCTCTTGATGAAAGTGAAAGAGGAGAGTGAAAAAAATTGGCTTAAAGCTCAACATTCAGAAAACTAAGATCATGGCATCTGGTCCCATCACTTCACGGAAAATAGATGGGGAAACAGTGGAAACAGTGTCAGACTTTATTTTCTTGGGCTCCAAAATCACTGCAGATGGTGATGCGGCCATGAAATCAAAAGACAGTTACTCCTTGGAAGGAAGTTATGCTAATTTGGAAGGAATATGCTAACCTAGATAGCATATTCAAAGGCAGAGACATTACTTTGCCAACAAAGGTCCGTCTAGTCAAGGCTATGTTTTTTCCAGTGGTCATGTATGTATGTGAGAGTTGGACTGTGCAGAAAGCAGAGAGCAGAAGAATTGGTGCTTTTGAACTGTGGTGTTGGAGAAGTCTCTTGAGAGTCCCTTGGACTGCAAGGAGATCCAACCAGTCCATCCTAAAGGAGATCAGCCCTGGGTGTTCTTTGGAAGGAATCATGCTAAAGCTGAAACTCCAATACTTTGGCCACCTCATGTGAAGAGTTACCTCACTGGAAAAGACTCTGATGCTGGGAGGGATTGGGGGCAGGAAGAGAAGGGGATGACAGAGGATGAGATGGCTGGATGGCATCACTGACTTGATGGACCTGAGTCTGAGTGAACTCTGGGAGTTGGTGATGCGCAGGGAGGCCTGACATGCTGCAATTCATGGGGTCGCAAAGAGTCAGACACGACTGAGCGACTGAACTCAACTAAACTGAACTGAGTGCTATTTGGGCATTCTTGCCAATTGTTTCGACGTCTAACTGCCATTGAGGACCATTTGTGAGCCTTAGTGCTATTTGGGCATTCATGCCCTTTGGTTCTGAAGTGTGTCTGATGTAAGAACTATTTGGGACATGAGGTGCTATTTGAGTATTTTGCCTATTGGTTGTGATGTGTATTTGTTGTTGAGGATTGTTTCTGAGCACTGACTGCTGTTTGGGCATTTTTGCCAATTAATTCTGATGTCTGTCCACCACTGAAGACCATTTGTGAGCATGAAGTGCTATTTGGTCATTCTTGCCAATTGGTTCTGACATCTGTCTACTGTTGAGGACTGTTTGTGAGCACTGAGTACCATTTTGGCATTTTGCCAATTGGTTGTGCTGTTTAACTACCATTGAGGACCATTTGTTTTGAGGAAGTGTTTTTGGGACTCCATGTCAGTCACCTTTTGAGAGGGTTTGTGACAGATCTGTCATTTGATGTGTGAGTGTGTACTCCATTTGTATGATTGGTGCTCTTGTTGCCTTAATGAAATAGGAAATTCAGGTTCAATTCATTATGAAAAAATTTGGTCATAAAATTATGACTGAAAAAAAAATTTTTTTTTTTGGACAGTGTATGGCAACAGTTTTCTTTAGACTCTGCAGAAAATTGGTTAAGATGAAACTCTCTTGAAATTCCAAAAACCTGTTCTTTTTGTACATGCAATTAGAAAAAGCTAGCTTAATAAAACATCTTTTTCAGACCCTGAGAAAACAAATATATATTTAGCAGAACGTTTAAAGTTAACTCTTATCATGTTCTTGAAATACAAACACAGTACATTTGCCTGGACTTCAGCCTTCAGTTAACTGTAAAACTTCAAGTCAAGAGAAAAAAAAAAAAAGAGTGAGAGAGAAGCCTTTAAAACTGAGTGTGTGAATTTGGCTATTATGGAAGTTACTTATAAACAGATAGGTTTAATTGCAATGACTAATTTATGAAATGTAAAAAGATGAAACAATGAGATATCAGTCTGGAGTTTTGTATGCTTAGATATATGTTTTTATCTCTGAAAAATGTTGCTGAGGTTAATTTGTAAATGACCTCTTTAATTGGCCTTAAAAAAGGTAAGCATTTACAAATCAAACAAATCTAAATTTACCTACTTTTGTCTTCTTGTAAGATAAAGAGGAAAATTAAAGATGTTTGAGTTTATCAAACATGCATGTTGTAGCATTAAAGAAAAGTTATCGTATGAAGAAAGTGTATATTTAGAGGTATGGAATATGTTTCTTAAGTTTGCCAATCAGAAAATGCTGGTGTAACATTTGGTTTTGTTACACTTGGTTTTGTTAAGGTTTCAAGGGTTAAAAAATGTGATGTGTAAAAATGATAAGAGAAACATTTCTGTGTGTAAAATAAGTAGGATATGTGTTGGAGAAGAGAAGGCATAAAAAACAGAGATTTTTTTGTTGAGGGAAAATGATGGTAATTTTGTCCTACAATAGTTTGTTTCTGTATAGGGAAATACAGGACAAATTTATTTGGATCCAGAAACATGGTTTATTAAAAAGGAACTTTGAGCAAAGAATTTTTTTATGTTGTCAGGATCAAGATTAGACAGGAATTTAATAGGTAAATGAAGGTTGTTATTAATAGCAAGCTGATGCAAGATTAAATTTGGTTTTTCTTTCTATTAAGAAGGCAACGTTCTCCTGGAATATTGATTTGATTTTGGTAACAGAGATTTCTAATGGAAAGTAATTGTTTTGTTTCTAATCATACTTTTGATCCCAATGTTTAGGATGGAAAAATTTGTCCAATAAAGTTGTCAGAGTGTAATACTCTTGGTTTTAAGTTTACTGCTTAAAACACATGTACAATGTTTGTGTGACAATTGGGCATAAATGATAAAGTGTATAGCCTGTAAAGCATTTCCCTATTAACATATCTCTGAACCTGTTCATGATACCTGATTAGTTTTCCTCCAATGTGGACGACTAGGCAAATATATGAACAAAAAGGAGGTCTAGCATTGAGGGACATGGATGGACTCAGAGCAGGCAACTGAAACACTCTGGCAATGTTGGAAAAATATATTGATGATCAATGCTTCCTATGGAAAGAGTTGCAACTTAATTGGGGAAAATGATGAAAGAAATTTTTGCATATTGAGGTACTGGGACATAATTCTGACCTATAGATGATTTAATTTGAACTTTAGGCTAACCAAAACAGACTTTTCTGGCCTATTAAACATGCATTGTACATCTGCTTTAACCATTATGAAAAAAAATATATTCAGAAAAAATGCAAAGTTGTTTTTTGATTATTATCCTCATTGTGTTATATCTAGCAATTTTCAGATGTTTGTCCAGGTAATATGAAAGCTTATTCCCTTTCTTGTTCTGTACCTGTCACTCCTCAGGATTGAGGATTATCAAGGAAAAGAGGGCACTGAAACAGAACAGGACACTATGGTCCTTGCTCGCCTCCCCCATCCCCCATCATGTCCTCTGCCTGCCTTTTATCTGTGGAGAACTTTAGTCAAAGAATAAGTTTAATCAGTGAAATGAGAAATGCAGAAACAAAGGAAAATAGTCAAAAGAGACTAAATAATAATACTGTAGTCATTAAGCATAGTCAAGGACCTTTATTTCCTTCTCAAGGGCTATAGATAATATTTTGAGACAATCCTGTGAGCTGTCTTATTAGATACTAAACCACACAGGTGGAGAATTTAACTACATGATGACCAGACTGTACCCACAGCATGAGGTACCATAATTCTGAGAATTGGCCTCAAAGAAATGGAAACAAACTGACTCTAGAACTGAATATTGGTGGTGGTGGTTTGATCGCTAAGTCATGTCTGACCCTTGGACTATAGCCTGTGGGATTTTCCAGACAAGAATACTGGAGTGGGTTTCCATTTCCTTATCCAGGGGATCTTTCTCACCCACGGACTGGAGGTTAGCTACCTAAAACAATCAAGATGATGCTGGTCAGATAACCAATAGTCAATCTGAATATGACTGAGAGAGCTGACTAAGCTGTTTCTGTATGTAGCTGCCTCCTCCCTTCTGTCTATAAAAGCTCTTGCCCCAGTGGTCGCCAGTGGCAAGATGCGAGGGGTAGTTGACCTTTGGACAGACAAGCTGCCCTTCCCCTCCACAGTTACTGACATCTGAAATAAGGCAAAATCTCCTTTCCACCAACCTGGCCTGTTAATTGGCTTTTGAGCAGCGAGCAGCCAGACTCACACCCTCTTTCAGTCATATATATGTATGTGTGTGTGTGTGTGTGTATACATATATATATATATATATATATATATATATATAACAAATTACATCTCTGAATATAGCAAACAGAAATATTATTTACAAAGCCAAACCTCTAAATACCAGCACCATATTGCATCTCAGAGAGTTTTGGGTGAAGTGGAAAAGTTTGGCCTTGGAGTACAAAATGAAGCAGGGCAAAGGCTAACAAAGTTTTGCCAAAAGAATGCACTGGTCATAGTGACACAACACAAGAGATGACTCTACACATGGATATCACAAGATGGTCAATACTGGATTCAGATTGGTTACATTCTTTGCAGTGGAAGATGGAGAAGCTCTATACAGTCAGTGAAAATAAGGCCAGGAGCTGGCTGTGGCTCAGATCATGAAACCTTTATTGCCAAATTCAGACATAAATTGAAGAAGGTAGGGAAAACCACTAGGCCATTAAGGTATGACCTAAATCAAATCATTTACCATGATACTGTTGAATCAACAAATAGATCCAAGGGATTAAATCCGATAGACTGCCTGAAGAACTGTGGATGGAGGTTCATGACATTATACAGGAGGCAGTGATCAAAACCATCCCCAAGAAAAATAAATACAAAAAGGCAAAACAACTGTCTGAGGAGGCCTTACAAATAGCTGAGAAAAGAAGAGAAGTGAAAGGCAAGGGAGAAAAGGATAGATGCATCTATCTAAATTCAGAGTTCCAAAGAATAGCAAGGAGAGATAAGTGATCAATGCAAACAAATAGAGGAAAACAATAGAATAGAAAAGGATAGAGATCTCTTCAAAAAACTAGAAATACTAAGGAAACATTTCATGCAAAGAGGGCACAATAAAGGACGGAAATGATATGAACCTAACAGAAGCAGAAGATATTAAGAAGAGGTGGCAAGAATACACAGAAGAACTGTACAAAAAAGATCTTCATGGCCCAGATAATCACAATGGTGTGATCACTCACCTAGAGCCAGACATCTTGGGGTGTGAATTCAAGTGGGCCTTGGGAAGAATCACTATGAACAAGACTAATGATATTTGGCAAAACTAATACAATTATGTAAAGTTTAAAAAAAAAAAAAAAAAAGACTAATGGAGGTGATGGAATTCCAGGTGAGCTATTTCAAATTCTAAAATATAATGCTATTACAGTACTACACTCAATAAGACAGCAAATTTGAAGAACTCAGCAGTGGCCACAGGAGTGGCAAAGATCAGTTTTTACTCCGATACCAAAGAAGGGCAATGTCAAAGGATGCTCAAACTAGCTCACAATTGCTCTCATTTCACTCTAGCAAAGTAATGCTCAAAATTCTCCAAGTGAGGCTTCAACAGTAGGTGAACCAAGAACTTCCAGACGTTCAAGGTGGATGTAGAAAAGGCAGAGAAACCAGAAATCAAATTACCAACATCCACTGGATCATAGAAAAAACAAGAGAGTTCCAGAAAAACATCTGCTTCATTGACTATGCTAAAGCCTTTGACACTGTGGATCACAACAGACTGTGCAAAATCCTTAAAGAGATGAGAATACCTGACCACCTTACCTGCCTCCTCTGAAACTTGTATGCAGGTCAAGAAGCAACAGTTAGAACCAGACATGGAACAACAGACTGGTTCCAAATTGGGAAAGAAATATATCAAGGCTGTATATTGTCACCCTGCTTATATAATTTATATACAGAGTACATCAGGTGAAATGCTGGGCTGGGTGGAGGACAAGCTGGAATCAAAATTGCTGAGAGAAATATCAGTAACCTCAGATATGCAGATGATACCACCCTTATGGCACAAAGTGGAGAGGGACTGAAGAGCCTCTTTATGAATGTAAAAGAGGAGAGTGGAAAAGCTGACTTAAAACTCAACATTCAAAAAGCTAAGATTATGACATCTGATCCCATCACTTCATGGTAAAAAATGGAGAAGCAATGGAAACAGCAACAGACTTTATGTTCCTGGACTCCCAAATCACCTCAGATGGTAGCTGCAGACACAAAATTAAAAGACTTTTGCTCCTTGGAAGCAAAGCTATGGAAAACATTAAAAAGCAGAGACATTACTTTGGCAACAAAGGTCTGTCTATGGTTTTTCCTGTAGTTATGTATGAATGTGAGAGTTGGACCATAAAAAGGGCTAAATGCCAAAGAATTTGTATTTTTAATAAAGTTGCATTTTAAAACTTTGATCATAAAATAATTCTATATAAATATTTTCTGCTGGGTTTCTAGCCTGATAAATAAGTATACACATCTGGATTTTACTTAGGGACAACTTGTCTCCCTTGTCCAAAAATTGAATTAGTGGATGATATTCATGTAAATCAGATGAAACAGTAGGAAATAAACAATAATACAACTGTGTAGATTTATGACAAAACTTTATATTATGTCATTCATTATTAAATGACCATTCATGAAGAATATGCTAGATAATGAAACTTATGTCAACTGGATTGGAGTTTTCTAGAGTCACACCATTTGACTATGTTCAGTGTATACAATCCACATCTAGATGAAGATGGGGTTCCTGTGTGGCACAGTATTACAGAATCTGCCTGTCAATTCAAGAGATCTGGGTTTGATCCCTGGGAGGAGATGATTTCCTGACGTAGGACACGGCAGCCTGCTTCTGTATACATACCTGGAAAATTCCACGGGCAGAGGAGCCCATGTGCTGCCACAGTTCATGGAGCCGTGAGGAGTCAGACATGACTGAGTGACTGAGCACACACATACACGATAGATGAAGACGCTGCTGATGCACTGCCCATGTCTGGATATAGACTGAATAAGCTGAAGGACAGAATCAGAATTCTGAGGAATTTTGACAGGCATTAAAAATGAGCCAAATACATTAAATCTGAAAACAATAAATGTCAATTTCTTCCTGTGTTCTGGGAGGGAGTATAATAATATAAGCCTCTTTGTAAAAATTAAGTTTTGAAAGAAAAGGCTAAGAAAGATCCTTTTAGGTACCGACTCCCCAATATCTTTGACTCTAAATTCACCCTCTTTCAGTCTGCTGGCCACTATCCTCATAGTCAGAGAATATAGCACTCCTAAGGATCTAACTTGAAATAAGAATAAATCTACTCTCTCTGAATATTCTGAAGACATGGTTCCCTTGATATTTCACAAGTAAACTTTACTTAACATTAAGTGGTGGTGGTGGTTTAGTCACTAAGTCATGTCTTATCCTTGCAACACCAAGGACTCTAGCCTGCCAGGCTCCTCTGTCCATGGGATTTCCCAGACAAGAATAGTGGAGTGTGGGTTACCATTTCACTCTCCAGGAGATCTTCCTGATGCAGGGATTGAAGCCAGGTCTCCTGCATTGCAGGTAGATTCTAACTGTAAAAAGGACATACAAAATTCAAGTTTAGACCTCTGCACAGCCAATTTCACTGGGATATTGCTTTTCTTATTCCCCTAGCCTCTACCTCTGACCAGAAGAGTTAGCCTCTTTGCCTTCTGTCAAAAGAGAAATACTCTGAAAATCCTTGAGGCCCACACCACAACTAGAGCTCTCTGGTATTCAGTGATATCACTGATGAATAAATTCACCTATTGCAAGTAGGAGAACAAGAGAAGAATGTTGAAGAGAGTGGTAGGAGTAACAACCAGTGATATGGGGTCAGTCAGATGCCAGATGTGGTGGGATGCCATGGATTCTCAATAATGCTAATCTTTGGTGGTGTGAAAATCCAACAGATATGTGTGTAAAATAATAAACATTCTAAACTCTCCTATGACAATACATTAGTAAGGCTACTTACCAGTCATTTTATTTCTCCAGTAGTGTTTTCTGCCATATAATTAAACCTAGCTTTATTACTAAACAAAGCTAACATATAGTTCACTCATCAACTGATAAACTGTAGCCACCAAACTTGAATAAAAACATTATTGAAATATTTTACTAAGACTATCAGCTAAAGAAAGTGTATCTCATTTCACCCAAATGACATTAAAAATGGTACATATTTTTTTGACCTGAAAATCTTTGCATTACTGTTTGATGCTTTAAAAATCAAAGCATTTCAGTAATGTAAAATTGTTGTGCTAAAATCTAATAAGCTTAAGACAAAATCCTCTATTTTAAAAAATATAAAGATCTTTCAGATAAGAACATCAAATTGATTTAATCATGAACAAAATTGAACTTTCTGATGGATATATTTAGAAGATTATTATGTTGGAATTGATTTTTAAGTTGGAAATCATCAGTAAAAGATTACCCAGTAATACTGAAGAAGCTGAAGTTGAACAGTTCTATGAAGACCTACAAGACCTTTTAGAACTAATACCCAAAAAAGATGTCCTTTTCTTAATAGGGGACTGGAATGCAAAAGTAGGAAGTCAAGAAACACCTGGAGTAACAGGCAAATTTGGCCTTGGAGTACGGAATGAAGCAGGGCAAAGACTACTAGAGTTTTACCAAGAAAATGCACTGGTCATAGCAAACACCCTCTTCCAACAACACAAGAGAAGACTCTACACATGGACATCGCCAGACGGTCAACACCGAAATCAGATTGATTATATTCTTTGCAGCCAAAGATGGAGAAGCTCTATACAGTCAACAAAAACAATACCAGGAGCTGACTGTGGCTCAGATCATGAACTCCTCATTGCCAAATTCAGACTGAAATTGAAGAAAGTAGGGAAAACCACTAGACCATTCAGGGATGACCTAAATCAAATCCCTTATGATTATACAGTGGAAGTGAGAAATAGATTTAAGGGCCTAGATCTGATAGATAGAGTGCCTGATGAACTATGGACTGAGGTTCGTGACAATGTACAGGAGACAGGGATCAAGACCATCCCCATGGAAAAGAAATGCAAAAAAGCAAAATGGCTGTCTGGGGAGGCCTTACAAATAGCTGTGAAAAGAAGAGAAGTGAAAAGCAAAGGAGAAAAAGGAAGATATAAGCATCTGAATGCAGGGTTCCAAAGAATAGCAAGAAGAGATAAGAAAGCCTTCCTCAGCAATCAATGCAAAGAAATAGAGGAAAACAATAGAATGGGAAAGACTAGAGATCTCTTCAAGAAAATTAGAGATACCAAGGAAACATTTCATGCAAAGATAGGCTCTATAAAGGACAGAAATTGTATGGACCTAACAGAAGCAGAAGATATTAAGAAGAGGTAGCAACAATACACAGAAGAACTGTACAAAAAAGATCTTCATGACCCAAATAATCACGATGGTGTGGTCACTCACCTAGAGCCAGACATCCTGGAATGTGAAGTCAAGTGGGCCTTAGAAAGTATCACTATGAAAAAAGCTAGTGGAGGTGATGGAATTCCAGTGGAGCTATTTCAAATCTTGAAAGATGATGCTATGAAAGTGCTGCACTCAATATGCCAGCAAATTTGGAAAACTCAGCAGTGGCCAAAGGACTGGAAAAGGTCAGTTTTCATTCCAATCCCAAAGAAAGGCAATGCCAAAGAATGCTCAAACTACTGCACAGTTGCACTCATCTCACACGCCAGTAAAGTAATGCTCAAAATTCTCCAAGCCAGGCTTCAGCAATACGTGAACTGTGAACTTCCTGATGTTCAAGCTGGTTTTAGAAAAGGCAGAGGAACCAGAGATCAAATTGCCAACATCTGCTGGATCAGCGAAAAAGCAAGAGAGTTCCAGAAAGGCATCTATTTCTGCTTTATTGACTATGCCAAAGCCTTTGACTGTGTGGATCACAATAAACTGTGGAAAATTCTGAAAGAGATGGGAATACCAGACCACCTGATCTGCCTCTTGAGAAATTTGTTATGCAGGTCAGGAAGCAACAGTTAGAACTGGACATGGAACAACAGACTGGTTCCAAATAGGAAAAGGAGTACGTCAAGGCTGTATTTTGTCACCCTGCTTATTTAACTTATATGCAGAGTACATCATGAGAAATGCTGGACTGGAAAAAACACAAGCTGGAATCAAGATTGCCGGGAGAAATATCAATAACCTCAGATATGCAGATGACACCACCCTTATGGCAGAAAGTGGAGAGGAACTAAAAAGCCTCTTGATGAAAGTGAAAGTGGAGAGTCAAAAAGTTGGCTTAAAGCTCAACATTCAGAAGACAAAGATCATGGCATCCGGTCCCATCACTTCATGGGAAATAGATGGGGAAACAGTGGAAACCATGTCAGACTTTATTTTTGGGGGCTCTAAAATCACTGCTGATGGTGATTGCAGCCATGAAATTAAAAGACGCTTACTCCTTGGAAGGAAAGTTATGACCAACCTAGATAGCATATTCAAAAACAGAGATGATACTTTGCCAACAAAGGTTCATGTAGTCAAGGCTATGGTTTTTCCTGTGGTCATGTATGGATGTGAGAGTTGGACTGTGAAGAAGGCTGAGCGCCGAAGAATTGATGCTTTTGAACTGTGGTGTTGGAGAAGACTCTTGAGAGTCCCTTGGACTGCAAGGAGATCCAACCAGTCCATTCTGAAGGAGATCAGCCCTGGGATTTCTTTGGAAGGAATGATGCTAAACCTGAAACTCCAATACTTTGGCCACCTCATGCGAAGAGTTGACTCATTGGAAAAGACTCTGATGCTGGGAGGATTGGGGGCAGGAGGAGAAGGGGACGACAGAGGATGAGATGGCTGGCTGGCATCACTGACTCGATGAACATGGGTCTGGGGGAACTCAGGGGGTTGGTGATGGACAGGGAGGCCTGGCGTGCTGCGATTCATGGGGTCGCAAAGAGTCGGACACGACTGAGCGACTGAACTGAACTGAACTGAAGGTTAAAAAGAACACATTTTAAACTGCATTCAAAAATTAACATAGTGGAATATATGCAGGGCAATAAGGTAATAACAAAAATTAAAGAAAAAAAACACAATATGTGTTTTTAACTGAAACTATCATTTCTTTCAATTAAGGAAAGAAAGAAAGAAATGTGTTCTATGGAGATATCAGCCATTTGATAAATGTGTGCTCAATTTTTTCAACCATTCAAACAAAACCTCTTAAAAGGTGAATAGAGAATTCTTTGTTCTTTAGATTGAGGGACTTCTTGACCCAGATTGCAGTTCTTTGTCTTCTAATCTGGGCCATATATACATGACATAACTGAGTATTATGATGTTGGGATAAAGTCTGGACTAGAGTTTTGAAATTCTTTACATTCTGTTCCTGAACTTGACTACCTCTTTCAAGAAAGAACACAATATTTTTGAGGGCATGTATTTAAATTTTGTGTAACAAGACACTAGAAAGTTACCTGAATATTACATGTTCAATAAATATTCATTGAATGAATAAATATACATGTGAAGGATAGAGTGCAAATATATAAGAACAAACTAAAGAAATATAGATTAAGAATTATGGAAAGTTTTCAGAAAAATAAAAGTTGTTAGATTCTAAAATTTCTAACTAGGATTTTAGAAGTCTTCACTGCTGTAGTTCTTGGAGAATGAAATCATGCAGCTTGGAAGAACAGTCTGAGTCCAGAAAGTATAGAGTAACAAACTGTTTTACTTTTGAGGCCCTAGAGTTCTGCAGTTCTCTCATACACTTAACCTTTATCCAATCCACAGCCTTCCAACTTCACATCCTACACTGAAATTTGCCCCTGGATTTCCAATATTCTTGATTCAACTAGATAATATTATGTTTAATACAGTTTAAACTATAACTATACTAAAATGTGGGCTCCCCTAGTGGCTCAGATGGTAAATAAACTGCCAATAATGCAGAAGACCTGGGTTTGATCCCTGGGTCAGGAAATTCCCCTGGAGAAGGGCAAGGCAACCCACTCCAGCAATCTTGCCTGGAGAATCCCATGGACAGAAGAGCCTGGAAGGCTACAGTCCATAGCATCACAAATAATTTGACATAACTGAAGCGACTTAGCACACACACAAATGCTTTAAACGTAATAAACAACACAGGAATCTCCAAACATGTCATACTCTATTTTTTTTTCTTTTACCTTCCAGGACCTGTTTTGCAATATGTGCCTCTTAATTTGCTATGGTGGTGGTTTAGTCGCTAAGTCATGTCCGACTCTTGCGACCCCTTGGACTATAGCCCACCAGGCTCCTCTGTCCATGGGATTTTCCAGGCAAGAATACTGGAGTGGACTGCCATTTCCTTCTCCAGGGGATCTTCGCAATCCAGGAATCGAACCCAGGTCTCCTGCATTCAGACAGATTCTTTACCGACTGAGCTATGAGGGAAGTCTATACCTATTTTCAAATACTAGGAGCAATGTCACTTTTCAATAAACAAATAATTACTCATTGTTTTTGAAAGTGTATTGTAAGTAATTCTGTTATAGCATTTATCAGACTCTATCCATTATTTGTTGATGTACTTCTCTTTCCTTCAAGAATTTGTGTTCCTTTAATGCTGGGAGCCTTTTTAATTCAGACTTGTACCCTCTGTTCCCTGTGTAACCCTAGGTACTCAGTCAATTTTTATGAACAGATGAATAATTGATGGTAAGTGCTATGGACTGAATTGTGTTCCCTTAAAATTCATATGTTGAAGTCTTAACTTTGAATGCAACTATATATGGAGATAGGGCCTTCAGGAGGTAATTAAAATTAAATGAAGACATAATCAGATAGGGTTGGTGCCCTAATCAGAAGAGGAAGAGAACCAGAGGTCTATCTTCACCATGTGAGCACACAACAAAAAGCAGACTTCTGCAAGCCAGGAAGAGAGGTCCCACCAGGTGCTAAATTATCTGGCACCTTGATTTTGGACTCCCCAACCTCTAAAACTGTGATAAATAGATTTGTGCTGTTTAAGCAATTCAGTCTATGACATTTTGTATTCAAACTTAAGTAGACTAGAACAGTAAGTGTAGAGAAGAAAAATAGTTCCAGGTATAGCATGCATGTAATACTAGAATTTATCCTACTTAAGAACACCTGGTACAAGGTAAGAAAATGAACATCCTAAGAAAATGAAGCTGAATATGAATTTCAAAAAGTATATATCTAAATACCTTCAGTACAGTATTCTATAAATCTCATGAGATATTTAGCACTTTATTATAAAGCAAAGTTAGTGTTATATGATTTTGCCCAATTATAGACTAACATAAGTGTTCTGAGCATGTACTATATGCATTTTCAATTTATGATAATTTCAAAATATTAATGCTGTAGCAGGGTGTAATCCCCTCCTAATTAAAAAAAGATCTGTAAGTATGCTCTTGGAATTTTCAGAATGATTTGATGAAAGAAAGTCTTTAATATATACAGATTCTTAATTAAAAAAATGGAAACAATATTAACAAAGATAAACATATTCACAGATGTTGGTGAAGTAAGTCTTTATATACTAGTAGTCATTGATAAAATTGGTATCACATACCATATAGTGTTTTACACTAATGTATTTGACAACCATTATTATTCAATAATCATTTGCAATGTCATTGATATAATATCTATTGAGTGATTTTAGTGGTACAGTAATTTCTTAATTTTTAATAATCTTCTTAGTCTATGATCATTACTTTTAAAAATTTTTTAAATATCATTTAGGAAAAAAAACATCTTTTCTGTATATTCAAGCACTATTCTTCAATTCTGGTCACCAAATATGTGGGATTTTCTTTTTTTCCCCCTACATCAAGAAATTCTGTGACATCAGCTGGGTATTCCACAATACATTCAGTTCTGATGCTATCTGGAGTTAACTTCAGATCCTACAGGTTAATGGTTCAATATCACAAAACTGTCCCCTCCTCATTTCAGATGCTAACTGCAAGTCCAAGTTATTGCCTATGCTTCTGACTGACCAGTTATAAATCAGATTTCACCCACACTTCCTTGGGCCCACTATAAACTGGAAGTTTCCACTATCCCAACCCTGGGTCCAATTAATTAGGTAAAGCTGTTCACAGAAGTCAGGAAAACAGTTTACTGACTGGATTACTGTTTTGTCACAAAGGATATTAAGAGATACAAATGAATAGCTAGGTGAAGAAATATACAAGGCAGAGTCTGACAGGGTCCCAAGCAAAGGAACTTCTGTCCTTATGGAGTGTGACACTTACCACTCTCCCAGCACATGAATCCATTCTGGTTCATCAACCTGGAGCTCTCCGAACCTAATCTTTTTAGATTTTCTTATGAAATCTACATTACCTAGGCATGACTGATTCAATCATTTGCCTTTAGAGTGATTAATTCAAATATTCTCTCTCCCTTCCCCAGAAGTCATGAGGGGGTGGTGAAAATTTCAAAATTTAACCACTTGGTTGGTTCCCCTGGAAAATCCTCAAGGGCTCTCCAAAAGTAACCCATTAACATGGTTATTAAGTTTAAAGTAGCTAGTTTTAGTAATACAAAGACACTTAATGGTTCTCATCATTCAGAAATTCCAAGAATTTTCAGAATTCTGTGCCAGAATGGAGAAGAACATATATTTTCTTATTATAAGTCACCAAATTACCATTATAAGGTAGATCAATGAATAAAAATTAAGTATTGTAACTAGGACAAATTTTTAGAAATATAATTATCAGATTTAAGAATATGATCATATTTCAGTCTTTTGCTATATTGTCAAAAGAAAATTTTACACGGATAATATACTAGTCACTAGTTCTGTTTATGGAAGACAAAAAAGAGAGGAGGGTTAACTGAAGATCCCTTTCAGGAGGTACTGGATTAGCATAGAGGAGCAAAATTTGCCATGCCAAAATATATCTTTTTGGCATGAGGATTGTTTGAGATTGAATATTTTTAAGAAGCAAGCCAGGAAGTTTTTCTTTTTTTACCTCTACATTAACTCCCTAAAATATTTAGATCAAAAATTTGTCCCAGAAAAAGAACACCATAGATATCACTACAGATAATGACAGCACAGTATGAACTAGGGGTAGTGGACGTGGAAACACCTAGCACAGTCTGTTTATCAGAATTCTTTTCTGTGCCCCACTGTTTCTGTATGTTGTACACGCATGCCCAGTAGTGTCTGATTCTTTGCAACCCCATGAACTGTAACCCATCAGGCTCCTCTGTCCTGGAATTTTCCTAGCCAGAATACTGGAGTGTGTTACAATTTTCTACTCCATGGATCTTCCCAACCCAGGGATCGAACCCATGTCTCTTGTATCTCCTGCTTTGACAGGTGGATTCTTTACCCCTTGGGCCATCTGAGAAGCCAGTTTTTCCGTATGGCCCTGCAAATATTTGTTTACCAAATATTTGTTCTTTTTCTTTTTTAATCTCCCTGTGAATTGTCTTCATTCCCTTTGAAGTCCCAGACCCCTCGTCTTCTCTTTGGTCCAGGAAAGCATATTACCTTACTTTAACTAATTGCCCTTTTGGCTCAAACTCAAACTCTTATGAGATCCCTGTATTCATAAAATTAAATTTGATTATCTCCTGTTACTCTGTCTTGCATCATTTTAATATTTTGACCAGCTAAAAGAACCAAGAGAGGAAAGGAAAAAAAAATTTCCCTCCCTAAAGTTAGCAAATTATTGAAATATGTATAGGATATGATATACCAGGTCTGCTGAGTGTGGAAGGAAGAAACTGGAGGCTTGTTGTGCCTTGTAGTCTGGAATGGCAGGTACTTATTGGAAATCAAAGGACAGGGTATAAAGTCTCTTTTACCAGACTAAAGAAGTGAAGTTTATAATGTTAGAAAACATTAGAAGATGCTGAAATAACCAAATGTATATTTTAGAAAGATTAATAACAGAATTGTGGATGGATGCAGTATGAGAAGATAACATCAAATTTCAGAAATGCAAGCTGCTATAAAAATCCCATGTAGTAAGTAATGAGGCCCCAAGCACCAAAGTGGTAGAACTAATCAGAGCAAGGGTAGAGCTGGTTCAAAGAGACATAAGATGACTCCTGCTTTTCTCACTTGGTTGAATTAATGTATGACAGTGCCATTTTTTCAAGAACATTCTTTAAAAGAGCTGTGGAGGTGATATAGACTATTAACAAATACCAGGTATTTCGACTTAGGTCTCCCACTGTATTGTTTAGTTATTACATTTCCCCCACTTTTCCCAATTTATTCTGGTTCTCAATAGAATACTGAAGTGTTCTCTGTAGACAAGTGTGCATTTTTTATATCACTGTCAATCCTGGAGTTTGTGAAATGCTTCCCCATGTACTGGAACCACCTCATCTGTTGGTTTTTGCTGCCTCCACTTGCTGTTACCAACATAAGACTATTCCTTTTTCTCAACTCTTCTACCAAGTTGGTTTTATGGTGGCACAAATCACAGCAAATCGGAAAAAAGTCTCCACATCTAAAATGACACTTGACTAGCTCACATTTGGAGCACTGGAGAGAACATTTAGAAATTCTAATGCACTTCAGCGTCTTTCTCTAACAGTTATTAGAAGAAATGTTCTGCTTTTTATTGTATCCTTGCTTCTGTCAATCCAACAGGGGAAAGCCAATCCCAGGGTACTGATTTTGCCTAAAACTGCTGTGGGGAAACCCTTATAGAACACTGGCATGCTTCAACACTCAGCTTAGAACATTTCTGGAATCTCTTCTCTACTGTAGAAAATATTGTTCCATACATTCCAAAAATTCTGTGCAATCTTTTTCCTTCTCCCACTGTTCTTTGTTTCTTCGGCACTAGCTGAAGACCTTTAGGACTAGAAATTCTGATTTAGTCTTTTCCTCTCCTACAGAGATAATATTTTGGAAAAGGACAGTAAAGAGCCAGATTTGATTTGTAGATTTTCTTTTTGTTGTGTCAAGGCAGAAATTTTTACAAGTGTTGCATATCATTTGCATTTTGAAAGAAATGTTGATTGGAATTATGGACGTCAAGGTTGCTTCCAGAGTTGATAGTTGAAACTATGGGAACAGATAATATTCCTTAAGATAAGAATATAAAAGTAGAAGAGTGATAGGAGAATAAACAGAATGCAAGATACCACCAAGAACAATTCAGTGAACAAGTTCTGGTAAAGAAGAAGAATAAGGAGTGATTTGCAGTTTAGCAGTTGACAGGAAAATTTGAAAAGAGTAATATGGCAGAAACCAACCAAGCAAACACACAAAAACGGAAACATAATAGGACATATTCAATGTTGTCTAACTCTAAAAATAAAAGCTGTAGGCTTAGTATTAGACTGACTATATCTCAGGCTAATTTCCCATTCTTCTACTTCTAAAATTTCTTTTTCAATTCATTTGGAGCTTTGAACCCCAGATTAGCTCAATAAAGCACAAAGACAAAATGAAAAATGATTACAAAGAAAAAGCATTGTAGTGTTTCTTTATTGTTTTCATATTTAATATTGATCTATGATGTTTCAATAACAGATTTCCTTAGCCCAGGGAGCTCACTGTTGTTTTAGCATTAGGATTGATGTCAGCAAACCTTCCCTGCTATTATAATAATTTCCTTTATGTATCATCAGAAACATAGAAAGTTAATACTTACACATGAATAGAGTAGAGTAATGATATCCCCATCAATGTGTCTGCTTATAAATATAGAACCTTCTGACATTAGTCAATCATCCGTAGAGTTAAGTAAAAAGAAATTGGAAGTAACTTTAATACTGCAAACCTCTGTAAACATTTTCCTATGGCAATCAAGGTGCATATTTTAGTAAATCAAATTTTCCTGCATTAACAAAGAGTTTAAAGGCTGGCTTTATGAAAGAGCATTAAGGACACACATCAGATATGCAAGATTGTGGTATAAAATTGATTTATTAAAAAAAAACTCTGCATTTTAAACAAAAAGGAAAACATATCTTCATATAAATGTTTTTATGGTATGTCTATTGTATTATAGAAACACAAATAATAATAACAGATTTTATGAGTTGCCATGAAATATTTACTGTAATACTCTTTATGCATGATAATAAAATGTGTATTCCAAATACAACATGTAAGATTCACACAGTGTGATTCAAGTAACTTACATCCCACATTTAACTTTTTAAACATTTCATTGAATTCTTTATTTGTAAGTTCCTTAAAAAGCTACAATACTTTTTAGGGCACCTAAAAATGATAATGGAGAAGGCAATGGCACCCCACTCCAGTTCTCTTGCCTGGAAAATCTCATGGATGGAGGAGCCTGGTGGGCTACAGTCCATGGGGTCGCTAATAACAAGATTGTGTGTGTGTGTGTGTGTGTGTGTGTGTACGTGTGTGTGTGTGTGTGTGTGTACTTGGATTAGTTTGCTGAAGGCAGATAATATGCTGCACAAGAAAAATTTTTGAAAATCTATATATTCAAAATATCATTGGAGACATTGTCACTCTCAAACAATATTGTCTTTTGAAGCTTTGATGAAACAAATGCTGTGTTCATAAACTATGTAATTTCTTATCAACTACAGTGATGCTCCTATATATTACATAAATGTCAATTGAAAAGAAATCATTAAAAGTCATCCATGCTGCCCCTTCCTTGTCCCTTTCTGTTCATTCAAGAAAAACAGCTGCAAGGAGCAGGCTGATAGTTATGTTAAGAAGTTTTGTTGTCTCTATAACTGCATTTAATTATGTCAAGTGAGAGCCCTGCAATTGAGATAGCAAAAATAAATTTTCATAGAAGCTGCATTGGGGAATTCATTGTAATACATTAACTATTTTGATCTGTGCTCACCGGAGAGCACATTTCCCAGATTGTTTTCAGTATGGTGGAATCAATAGCCAGGTTTAAAACCATCATATCAATTTTAGTTGAAATCAATTAAATGTTCAAATAAAGAAAGTGTTGGTTGTAACATAGTCCAAATTTTACATGACAGTATAAAAGTAGAATAGATTAAAACCACCATTTCTGCTGGAATAAGTTTCTCTAAAGCTTTCTTGCCAAAACTAGCTTCAATCCCCAGCATAAAAACAGATATGCAACTCCAGTCAAGACCCCTAAGTATGTATACCAAATTACACTTAAACTTATCTTACTCTTTTATAACTCTTCTTAAATTTTATGAAATATTCTAATTTATTTTTTTCCCTAGACCCAAGCTAACAAGTGAGCATGGAATTAAATAATGCTATTTATGTTGGTAATACGCAGGTCAGGAGGCAACAGTTAGAACTGGACATGGAACAACAGACTGGTTCCAAATAGGAAAAGGAGTACATCAAGGCTGTGTATTGTCACCCTGCTTATTTAACTTATATGCAGAGTACATCATGAGAAACACTGGACTGGAAGAAACACAAGCTGGAATCAAGATTGCCGGGAGAAATATCAATAACCTCAGATATGCAGATGACACCACCCTTATGGCAGAAAGTGGAGAGGAACTAAAAAGCCTCTTGATGAAAGTGAAAGTGGAGAGTCAAAAAGTTGGCTTAAAGCTCAACATTCAGAAGATGAAGATCATGGCATCCAGTCCCATCGCTTTATGGGGAATAGATGAGAAAACAGTGGAAACAGTGTCAGACTTTATTTTGGGGGGCTCAAAAATCGCTGCAGCCATGAAATTAAAAGATGCTTACTCCTTGGAAGGAAGTTATGACCAACCTAGATAGCATATTGAAAAACAGAGACATTACTTTGCCAACAAAGGTTCGTCTAGTCAAGGCTATGGTTTTTCCAGTGGTCATATATGGATGTGAGAGTTGGACTGTGAAGAAAGCTGAGCACCGAAGAATTGATGCTTTTGAACTGTGGTGTTGGAGAAGACTCTAGAAAGTCCCTTGGACTGCAAGGAGATCCAACCAGTCCATCCTAAAGGAGATCAACTATGGGTGTTCTTTGGAAGGTATGATGCTAAAGCTGAAATTCCAATACTTTGGTCACCTCGTGTGAAGAGTTGACTCACTGGAAAAGACTCTGATGTTGGGAGGAATTGGGAGCAGAAGGAAAAGGGGACGACAGAGGATGAGATCGCTGGATGGCATCACAGACTCGATGGATGTGAGTCTGAGTGAACTCTGGGAGTTGGTGATGGACAGGGAGGCCTGGCGTGCTGCGATTCATGGGGTCGCAAAGAGTCGGACACTACTGAGCGACTGAACTGAACTGATGCAAACATTATCAAGGTTTTACCTTTTAACATATTTTTATACCTTTTCTTATGTAGTTATTTATCTAATAAGAGAAAACTATAGAACCATTTGTGGTGGTTTAGTTGTCGAGTCGTGTCTGACTCTTGTGACCCCATGGACTGTAGCCTGCCAGGTTCCTTTGACCATGGGATTTTCCAGGCAAGAATGCTAGAGTGGGTTGCCATTTCCTTCTCCATTAGAGTCATTTACTTATTCATTTATTTAATTATTTTACCAATGTTTCTTGAGATCCTAATACATGTCAGGCATTATATAAGGCCCTGGAGTATAAAATCATATGCAGCCTGCTTTCAAAAAGATTTTAGTCTAATGAAGAACACAACAATTGTTTGATAAATATTCATTTAATCCCTGTTAAGGGCAAGGACTACTATAGGTTTGGAATCACGTCAATGAGTAATGACCCTGCTGTCACGGAAGCTACATTCTACATTGATCGTAGGAAATGTAATTATAAAAAAAAAATCATTATTAAAAAAAATCACAGAAATGTAATTATATCCAACAATAGATGCTATGAAGCCAAAGAAAGGACTGAGTTGAGTAATTATAATAAGGTGTTCTTAATCTAAACCTGAAAGAAGGGTCATGGTGATGAGGAGAAAGAACTTTTTTTTCCCTTAAAACTAACTTTAAGCAGAAACTCAGGGGATAGGTAGCAATTAGCTAAATTAAAGAGAGAAAGGGACAATATCATACCCAGGAACAGCATGTGGAAGTGCCCTGATGTAGACAGTTTGCTGCATTGAAGAAATCAAAATGAAGCCAGTGTGTCTGGAACTGAGTAAAAATGGCAAAATTAAGGCAGAGGATTAGGCAACAATGTCCAGGTCACATAGGGCCCTATGAACCATGCTGATGATTGTGGATTTTATCTTAAGGAAAATAGTCAATGGATTATAAAGAAGAATTGATATATAGCATGAAGCAATAATAATAATATTCCTAATATAATAAACAATCAAAATGACTAATATTGCTATTAAGGACAGACGCATGCCAGGCAGTGGGCCATGTGTTTTGTACTGTTTTTCCTCCATGTATTGCTCACAGAAAAATGACAAGGTAGATGTTAATAACACCATTTTACAGTTGAGTAAATTAAGTTTAGTGAATCTGTATAAGCTGCCCAAGATGACACAGCTTGTATGGGAAAAACTGAATTTGAATAAGGTCTGTTTAATTCTAAACCCTCATCAATACTTTTTGACTCCAAATCAGACATCTTTCGAGAATGCTACTTTCAAAATTTAATAAGAGGCCAGATAACATAAGAAAGAGCTAATTTGTTTCCTTTCAAATCCCAGGCTCTAAATTAGAGGTGGATTTAGAGTAGAGTTTAAGTTTTAGAATCTCTCACCTGTAGGGGCTTTTTCTTTAAAAAGCCCCAACTCTTACATCAATTGTGCAAGATTCAGAACATTATAATGTTAATTACACCACAATATCAAGGCCTTTCTAAGTAAGACATTAAGCCAGGGAAGAAGGCAATTGCAGAGAGAGAGAAAAAAAAAGTCATTCAGAGGAAAATCACCACATTCCTATAAATGGTTAAAGGCTTGTCAATTATTTGCAAGTGGCAAGAATAACAGAGTTGGAGAAAGCCCAGCCCAGACCCTTGAGAATCAGTGAGTTTGATGATGAACTTCTGTGATGTAGGTTGTGTCCTCCAGGAAGCAGGCTAAGGCATCCCTGTATCAGGATCATAACCTGTGGAAGGCAGTGAAAGAAGTAAAACTGGGCAGAGGGAGAGGTTGAGCTACAGTGCATGTCAGACAGTCTCAATACCCACAGTCCTGGGAATCAGGGCAAGAAGTCACAGGGGCCCATTTAGGATTCTGTCTACCACATAGGCCATGTGGTATCTGTCACAATACCAAATCTTCATGCTTTAGTGTGAAAGCAGGCAGAGAAAAATAATGTAAGTGAATGAAAAAGCATGATTACCAATAAAACTTTATCTATAAAAATATATGTGAGTTGGATTTTGTCCCTAGATGGTAGTTTGCAGTCTTCAGTCTAGCTAAATGGTGAACTCAGAATTGTTAGAAACAGATTCACATTAAATGCATACTACCCTAGGGGCAAGAGCATAAGAGCCACCATATCAAGTATCTATAATATTGAAATGGTTCACTTGAGAGGAAATACTAGAAATGTGACTACATCTCTGTAGTCAGCAAGATGCCCTTCAATGCTGAAATGCTGAGTTCTAGAATACGTTTTAGGGCTTCCTGAGTGATTCAGTTGTAAAAAATCTGCCTGCAACGCAGGAGAAACAGGAGATGTGGGTTCAGTCCCTGGGCCAGGATGATCCCCTGGAGGAGGAAATGGTAACTCTCTCCAGTATTCTTGACTGAAAAATCCTATGGACAGAGGAGCCTGGCAGGCTACAGTTCATGGGGTCACAAAGAAGTGGACATGACTAAGTACAAGAATACATTATAGTTCTTTTCTGTTGTAAGGTAAACCACTTTTACAAAAGGTGATAACCAGAGGACATTTATTTATAAGGATACTCCGTAGGTTCTGGGTGACTAAGGATCAAGAACATCTGACAATTAAGGCATTCCATAAAATAAAATGAGAATCTAGATTATATATAGTTAAGAAATGAAAAATATATAAATCAATTAATTCATCAAAAATTATGTCTGTATACTTAAGCATCAACTTTTATGAAAATTCTAGTAAACATTAGAGACATTTAGTTTTCACTATTGTGTTATGTCATATTACATAAGACTCATATTTCTACTTATGGTTCCTAAGAATCTCTTCAATGATCTAAATTCATGATCATTTCATTTACTTACTAAAATGTATGTTTTTTCAAAATGAAGTCTGTGCCATTCCTATCACTTTCTTACTAACAGATCATATACACATAAAAGAAATGACCAATTAGTTAATTAAATATAAATATAAGATTTTCTAAACTTTTGAGTAAAAACTAAAGAGTTTTAGATTATACTTTGCTTAAAATAAAAATCCATGCTTTTTTGTTTGTTTTTAATTTTAAATTTATTTTTTAATTGAAGGATAATTGCTTTACAGAATTGTGTTGGTTTCTGCCCAACATCAACATGAGTCACCCATAGGAAAATACATGTTTTTCATCTTTATTTTCCCCATGGTACTTAAAATAATACCCAGGCAATGCATTTTTTAATTGTTCTATCCTAAGTAAGTGCAACATCAACAATAACAATAACAGAGTCCAGATCACTCTACTTGATATCTGTGTTGATTGTTAGGGATCCCAGGGGTTCCTGGCACATTGGTGGGTATTGTATACACAAATCTTCTATGAAAATTATAAAAATATCAAATACATTATACTATTTAATTAAACTTAGCACATTTCCTAATACAGGGACACATACTTTAAGAAAAATAAATATTGATATGGTTTTCTACCTCTGTTCCTCATTTGTCCTTCAACAATAGATCTTCCTAGTAAGGAGAAACAAAAACAAACTATCCTAACTCAAAAGTTTTTCTTTATTATACCCTGTGAATTCTCTCTTGGGACAAACAGGATGACTATCATCGACCTAAATTCTCTTATGAAAAACTCACACTGGTTGATTAGCAAATGATTATCTATAGAAAAATACCATAACTACAAACATATTGCAACTACCATATTATATATTAGATTTTTCAATAATGCCGATTCAAAGAATATCAAGGCATTAGTGTTATGGAGACTTTGTCTCAGTCTATGGTTTACTCAACACATTTACTCAGTTTTTCAGTATAAAACTATAATTTTCCCATTTCATTTTACTTCAGATGAACTGACTATAAAACCAAGTGAATACTTGTTCAAAATGTTCATAGTTTACTTGCATTCTCACAGACATTCTGTACAAAACAAAATTTATTATACAAATTAATTTTCTTCATGCTTGAACTTTAAAGTAACAATTTTCATATACACGTTTACAGAATGCAGTTATTTTAACAGCAATCTCTGGTAATTGCACTAGTTTCAATAAATGTTTTTTGGCAGTGCATCAGTCAGGGCTCAACCAGAGAAACAAAACAAATAGGATAATATGTAGAGATGTATGTCAAGGAATTGGCTTATGCAATTGTGGGGGAATGGCTGACCAAATACATAGTCAATAGAGCAGGCAGTTAAGAAGGTATAATGATGATTATCAAGGCAAATTGGAAGTGGTCAAACAGGAGATGGCAAGAATAACATTGACATTTTAGGAATCAGTGAACTAAAATGGACTGGAATGGGTGAATTTCCCTCAGATGAGTTTATATCTACTACTGTAGGCAAGATTCCTTAGAAAAAATGGAGTAGCCATCATAGTCAACAAAAGAGTCTGAAATGGAGAACCTGAATGCAATCTCCAAAAAGACAGAATGATATTGGTTCATTTCCAAGGCAAATCATTCAATATCACAGTAACCCAAGTCTATGCCCCAAACAGTAATGCTGTGAAGGTGAAGTTGAAAGGTTCTATGAAGACCTACGAGACCTTCTAGAACTAACACCCAAAAAAGATGTCCTTTTCATTATAGAGGACTGAAATGCAAAAGTGGGAAGTCAAGAAATACCTGAAGCAACAGGCAAATTTGGCCATGAGTATAGAATGAAGCAGGGCAAAGGCTAATAGAGTTTTGCCAAGAGAATGGACTGGTCATAGCAAACACTGTCTTCCAACAATAGATGAGAAGACTACACATGGGCATCACCAGATAGTCAATACCAAAATCAGACTGATCATATTCCTTGCAGCCAAAGATGGAGAAGCTCTATACAGTCAGAAAAAACAAGACCAGGAGCTGACTGTGGCTCAGATCATGAAACCTTATTGCCAAATACAGACTTAAATTGAAGAAAGTAGGGAAAACCACTAGAATATTCAGGTATGACTTAAATCAAATCCCTTATTGCTTATACAGTGGAAGTGAGAAATAGATACAAGGGATCAGATCTTATAGACAGAGTGCCTGATCAACTATGGACAGAGGTTCATGACATTGTATAGGAGACAGGGATCAAAAACATTCCCAAGAAAAAGAAGTGCAAAAAGACAAAATGATAGTCTGAGAAGGCCTTACAAATAGCTGAGGAAAAAACAAACAAACAATCAAACAAACAAAAGAAGCTAAAGGCAACGGAGAAAAGGAAAGATATACCCATTTGAATGCAGAGTTCCAAAGAATAGCAAGGAGAGATAAGAAAGCCTTCCTCAGCGATCAGTGCAAAGAAATAGAGGAAAACAATAGGATAGGAAAGACTAGAGATCTCTTCAAGAAAATTAGAGATACCAAGGGGACATTTCATGCAAAGATGGGCTCAATAAAGGACAGAAATGGTATGGACCTAACAGAAGCAGAAGATATTAGGAAGATGTAAAAGAACACACATAAAAGCTATACAAAGAAGGTCTTCATGAATGAGATAATCAGAATGGTGTGATCACTCACCTAGAGCCAGACATCCTGGAATGTGAAGTCAAATGGGCCTTAGAAAGCATCACTACAAACAAAGCTAGTGGAGGTGATGGAACTACAGTGAGCTATTTCAGATCCTAAAAGATGATGCTGTTAAAGTGCTACACTCAATATGCCAGCAAATTTGGAAAACTCAGCAGTGTCCACAGGACTAGAAAAGGTCAGTTTTAACTCCAATCCCAAAGAAAGGGAATGCCAAAGAATGTTCAAACTATCACACAATTGCACTCACCTCACATGCTAGCGAAGCAGTGCTCAAAATTCTCCAAGTGAGGCTTCAACAGTACATGAACTGTGAACTTCCAAATGTTTAAGCTGGATTTAGAAAAGGCAGAGGAACCAGAGATCAAATTGCCAACATCTGCTAGATCATTGAAAAAGTAAGAGATTTCCAGAAAAACATCTATTTCTGCCTTATTGATTATGTCAAAGCTTTTGACTGTGTGGATCACAACAAACTGTGGAAAATTCTGAAAGAGATGGGAATACAGACCACCTGACCTGCCTCCTGAGAAATCCATATGAAAGCCAGGAAGCAACAGTAAGAACTGGACATGGAACAACAGACTGGTTCCAAATAGGGAAAGGAGTATATCAAGGCTGTATATTGTCACCCTGCTTATTTAACTTATATGCAGAGTACATCATGAGAAATGCTGGGCTGGATGAAGCACAAGCTGGAATTAAGATTGGCAGGAGAAATACCAATAACCTCAGATATGCAGATGACACTACCCTTATGGCAGAAAGCAAAGAAAAACTAAAGAGTCTCTTGATGAAAGTGAAAGAGGAGAGTCAAAAGGTTGGCTTAAAACTCAACATTCAGAAAACTGAGATCATGGCATCTGGTCCCATCACTTCATGGCAAATATTTGGGGAAACAATGGAAACAGTGAGAGTCTTTACTTCTTTGGGTTCCAAAATCACTGCAGATGGTGACTGTAGCCATGAAATTAAAGGACACTTCTTAGGAGAAAAGCTACGACCAACCTAGACAGCATATTAAAAAGCAGAGACATCACTTTGACAACAAAGTTCCGTCTAGTCAAACCTATGTTTTTTCCAGTAGCCATGTATGAATGTGAGAGTTAGTCTATAAATAAAGCTGAGCACCAAAGAATTGATTCTTTTGAACTGTGGTGTTGGAGGAGACTCTAGAGAGTCCCTTGGAGTGCAAGGAGATCCAACTAATTCATCCTAAAGGAAATCAGTCCTCAATATTCACTGGAAGGACTCGTGCTGAAGCTGAAACGCCAATACTTTGGCCACATGATATGAATAACTGACTCACTGGAAAAGACCCTGATGCTGGAAAAGATTGAAGGTGGTAGGAGAAGGGGACGACAGAGGATGAGAAGGTTGGAATGCATCACCGACTCAATGGACATGAATTTGAGTAAACTCCAGGAGTTGGTGAGGAACAGGGAGGCCTGGCATTCTGCAGTCAATGAGATCCCAAAGAGTCAGACACGACTGAGTGGCTGTACTGAATTGAACAGTGATGACTAGACAGCAACCCTGTGGACATGATCTGAACTTTGTTGTCTACAAACTATCAGAAAGGAAGATCCAGGCAAGATTGGAGTGGGATTGCTGACTCTCTTACTCTTTGGATTCTCTGTGCTTAGGGAAAAATTCAGCTCTCTTTTAAAAGCCTTTCGGCTGGTTAATCAGGCTAACACAGAATAATCTTCCCTTTGATTAATATAAAGTCAACTTATTAGAGATTTTAATTACTTCTGCAAAATCTCTTCACTGAAGAATCTGGATTATTGTTGTATTGACTGTGAGAAGGTATTCAGTTTAGTTCATTTCAGTTGCTCAGTTGTGTTCGACTCTTTGCGACCCCATGAACCACAGCTCGCCAGGCCTCCCTGTCAATCACCAACTCCCGGAGTCAACCCAAACCCATGTCCATTGAGTCGGTGATGCCATCCAATCATCTCATCCACTGTCATCCCCTTCTTCTCCAGCCCTCAATCTTTCCCAGCACCAGGGTCTTTTCAAATGAGTCAGCTCTTCACATCAGGTGGCCAAAGTATTGGAGTTTCAGCTTCAACATTAGTCCTTCCAATGAACACCCAGGACTGATCTCCTTTAGGGTGGACTGGTTGGTATATACTTGGTTAAAAATGACTGCAGCCTCTTTGCCTTGCTCCAACTCCCAATAAGAGATTATCTTTTTTAGCACATTTTCACATCCTAGAATCATCCTAGATACATCCTAAAAAGAAGGTTCTGAGGATTATAGTTAAGCTTCACCACATTTACACATCAAAACACCATCATAGAAATTACCTCCTTTGGTGTTTTAAATCTCAGAGTATCTAGCATTTGGCCTATGTTCAAATAAAAATTTTTAAAATATGTATTTGGTAGAACCAGAACCATCTTTTAGGCTAATTTCCTCCATTTATTTAAATATCTTAACTTTCTCATTAAAAGACATGAACAAAAGCATCTAAGACATGAAAATCAGAAGCATAATGAGTATAGGGAATAAAGTATTAACAAAATAGTGTATGTGAACCTTTACATTTTTATGTAAATATATTTTGAAGTTAAGTAGTTTAAATTATAAAATGTTTAAATATTTGGCTCAATGCTCTGCATTTTTTAAAGGATTTTGAAAGGTAGGGTAAGTGCATTTTCTTAAAATACCGTCAACTTGGTTTATTTTGTTAGGTCAACTTGAAGGACCGCATCAAGCCATGAAATTAACCAACCTACCTTGGCAAGTCACTTTACATTAAACTTATGGTTTGGTTGAATTTGTAGCAAATTATTTTTGAGTGACTGTGCTGGCTAGCCAGATCAAAGAAACACTTGTTCCTAACAAGACAGACCTATAATCAACCTTTGTTTATATACACAATTATATCAACATTAATTACTGATTCAATTCTGCACAAAACCCTATTTCTGTTTAGATAAATAGATATGAAATTGAAAATGTTAGTCACTCAGTCGTGTTTGACTCTTTGCTCCCCCATGGTAGCACACCAGGCTCCTCTGTCCATGGAATTCTGTAGGCAAGAATGCTAGATTGCATAGCCATTCCTTTCTCCAGGAGATCTTCCTGACCCAGGGATAAACCTGAACCTGGGTCTCCCACATTGCAAGTAGATTCTTTACCATTTGAGCCACCAGGGAATATATATATATATATATATATATATATATATTCCATATATATATATGGAATTCTAGAAAGAAAGAAATGATAGAAGACCAAAATGAAGAAGGAAGGAGTGGTTAGGGAGTGAAGGAAGGAGAAAGAGAAAGAGTGCAGCAGGGGACAAAAAAAGAGAATAGAAGATAGAAGAGAGGAACATTGAAATCAAGTATTCTTTCTCTCTTAGCTGTTGCCCCACTTCTACCATAGATGAGACAGCTTCAAAGATCTGCCTAGAATAAGAAGACTTACAGTGAATTTTATTTTTACTCTGGGTAACAGTTTTTTTAGCGAAAGTACCAACCTCTAAGAAAAGGTCAGAGCTTTGGATGTCTCTACAAGAAATTGCCAAGTTGCTCTCAGTATTTAAAGAGACAGTAGAGGATCAATTGCCTTTGAGGATATTTTAAGACAGTTTTGAAGCAGATATGATGATGTCACAGATTAAAACATATCACTCACTGAATACAATGTTTTCCTGACATTATAATATTCTAATTACTAGTATAACACTCTACTTACTAAAGAGGACTTTGCAAACCACCATACTAACTTGAAAAGTCAAGATGCCAAGTCATATTTTTTTCTGGATCTCACTCTTATTGAGCTATACTGGAGGGCAAAGATGTGAATCAATCAGTGGTGGGCTGGAGACACTTGTACCTGCTACTGAGAGCCAACTGTGCTCACCTAGTAGTTAGTAAAATGGAAAAGTCCCCACCCCCAATCAAAATTACTATACAAAATTTTCTCCATGTAAGGAATATTCCTGTTAATTTGCTTTTTAGTTCCAATTCCAAAACTGAAGCCCAAAGAAAGACTATAAAAGGTTTTTTTTTTTTTTTTTTTTCCCCAAGAATGAAGGATAAAAATAACTGCTCTCATGGAATACCAAGACAAAGAAGATAATATCTGACTGTCTCAAATTTCTTAGAAACGTACAAAGATGAAACTAGAGGAGTTCATCCTCTGATAACACTCATTCCTTCATTCTCCATACTGATATTCTAAAAGAAGAAAGGCCCTGTAGATGTTAATTTCTTTGTGAGGCATTGATGCCTCTGTGGTTACCTGAATGAATGCACATGTTAGTTCATTATGCATGTGGGCAATCATGAATGAATATATGTGGGGGTGATAAATGGTAAGAGACACTATCTAGAAACCCTGAGATCAGATGTTTTATACCTCACACTGGTTAGAATGACCATCATTAAAAAGTCTATAAATAACAAAACCTCCTTGGAGAGAGTATGAAGGAAATGGAAGTCTCCTACACTGCTGGTGGGAATATAACTTATTTCAGCCTTTGTGGAAAACAGCATGGCAGTTTCTCAGAAAACTAAAAACAGAATTACCATATAATATAGAATCCCCACTCCTGGGCATATACCTAGAAAAAACTATAATTCAAAAAGATACCTGCTTTGATGCATGAGACAAGGTCCTCAGGGCTGGTGCACTGGGATGACCCTGAGGGATGGGATGGGGAGAGAGATGGAAGGGGTGTTCAGGATGGGGAACACCTGTACACCCATGGCTGATTCATGTCAATGTATGGCAAAACCCACTACAATATTGTAAAGTAATTAGCATTGAATTAAAATAAATTAATTAAAAAAATACCTGCACCCCTATGTTCATAGAAGCACTATTCACAATAGCCAAAATACGGAAACAAATGTCCACTGACAGATGAATGGATAAAGGTATGGTTCATATATACAATGGAATACTACTCAGCCATAAAGAGGACAAAATAATGCCATTTGCAACAACATAGATATAACTGGAGATTATTATACTAAGTGAAGTAAATCAGAAAGAGAATGACAAATACCATATGATATTACTTACTAATGGCATCTAAAATATGGCATAAATGAATCTATCTACAAAATAGATATAGACTCACAGATATGGAGATCAGACATGTGTTTGCCAAGGGGAGAAAGGGATTGGGAATTTGGAGTTGGTAGATGCAAACTATTATGTTTAGAATGTATAAACAACAAGGTCCTATTGAATAGCACAGGGGACTATATTCATTCTCCTGAAATATGGAGATATATATAATACATGAATATATGTAACTGAGTCACTTTGCTATATAGTAGAGATTGGCACAACACTGTAAATCAACTATACTCCAGTTTAAAAAAATGGAACTAACACCCAAAAAAGATGTCCTTTTCATTATAGGGGACTGAAATGCAAAAGTAGGAAGTCAAGAAACACCTGGAGTAACAGGCAAATCTGGCCTTGGAATATGGAATGAAGCAGGGCAAAGACTAATAGAGTTTTGCCAAGAAAATGCACTGGTCATAACAAACACCCTCTTCCAACAACACAAGAGAAGACTCTATACATGGACATCGCCAGATGGTCAACACTGAAATCAGATTGATTATATTATTTGTAGCCAAAGATGGAGAAGCTGTATATAGTCAGCAAAAACAAGACCAGGAGCTGACTGTGCCTCAGACCATGAACTCCTTATTGCCAAATTCAGACTTAAATTGAAGAAAGTAGGGAAAACCACTAGACCATTCAGGTATGACCTAAATCAAATCCCTTATGATTATACAATGGAAGTGAGAAATAGATTTCAGGGCCTAGATCTGATAGACAGAGTGCCTGATGAACTATGGAATGAAGTTCATGACATTTTACAGGAGACAGGGATCAAGACCATCCCCATGGAAAAGAAATGCAAAAAAGCAAAATGGCTGCCTGGGGAGGCCTTACAAATAGCTGTGAAAAGAAGAGAAGCGAAAAGCAAAGGAGGAAAGGAAAGATATAAACATCTGAATGCAGAGTTGCAAAGAATAGCAAGAAGAGATAAGAAAGCCTTCTTCAGCGATCAATGCAAAGAAATAGAGGAAAACAACAGAATGGGAAAGACTAGAGATCTCTTCAAGAAAATCAGAGATACCAAAGGAGCATTTCACGCAAAGATGGGCTCGATAAAGGACAGAAATGGTATGGACCTAACAGAAGCAGAAGATATAAAGAAGAGGTGGCAACAATACACAGAGGAACTGTACAAAAAAGATCTTCACGACCCAGATAATCATGATGGTGTTATCACTCACCTAGAGCCAGATATCCTGGAATGTGAAGTTAAGTGGGCCTTAGAAAACATCACTACGAACAAAGCTAGTGGAGGTGATGGAATTCCAGTTGAGCTATTCCAAATCCTGAAAGATGATGCTATGAGAGTGCTGCACTCAATATGCCAGCAAATTTGGAAAACTCAGCAGTGGCCACAGGACTAGAAAAGGTCAGTTTTCATTCCAATCCCAAAGAAAGGCAATGCCAAAGAATGCTCAAACTACTGCACAATTGAACTCATCTCACATGCTAGTAAAGTAATGCTCAAAATTCTCCAAGCCAGGCTTCAGCAATACGGGAACCGTGAACTTCCTGATATTCAAGCTGGTTTTAGAAAAGGCAGAGGAACCAGAGATCAAATTGCAACATCTGCTGGATCAGCAAAAAAGCAAGAGAGTTCCAGAAAGGCTTCTATTTCTGCTTTATTGACTATGCCAAAGCCTTTGACTGTGTGGATCACAATAAACTGTGGAAAATTCTGAAAGAGATGGGAATACCAGACCACGTGATCTGCCTCTTGAGAAATTTGTATGCAGGTCAGGAAACAGTTAGAACTGGACATGGAATAACAGAATGGTTCCAAATAGGAAAAGGAGTTCGTCAAAATGAGTTCATTGTATATTGTCACCCTGTTTATTTCACATATGCAGAGTACATCATGAGAAACGCTGGACTGGAAGAAACACAAGCGGGAATCAAGATTGCCAGGAGAAATATCAATAACCTCAGATATGCAGATGACACCATCCTTATGGCACAAAGTGGAGAGGAACTAAAAAGCCTCTTGATGAAAGTGAAAGTGGAGAGTGAAAAAGTTGGCTTAAAGCTCAACATTCAGAAAACAAAGATCATGGCATCTGGTCCCATCACTTCATGGGAAATAGATGGGGAAACAGTGGAAACCGTGTCAGACTTTATTTTTCTGGGCTCCGAAATCACTACAGATGGTGACTGCAGCCATGAAATTAAAAGACGCTTACTCCTTGGAAGGAAAGTTATGACCAACCTAGATAGCATATTCAAAAGCAGAGACATCAATTTGCCAAAAAGGTTCGTCTAGTCAAGGCTATGGTTTTTCCTGTGGTCATGTATGGATGTGAGAGTTGGACTGTGAAGAAGGCTGAGCGCCGAAGAATTGAGGCTTTTGAACTATGGGGTTGGAGAAGACTCTTGAGAGTCCCTTGGACTGCAAGGAGATCCAACCAGTCCATTCTGAAGGAGATCAGCCCTGGGATTTCTTTGGAAGGAATGATGCTAAACCTGAAACTCCAGTATTTTGGCCACCTCATGTGAAGAGTTGACTCATTGGAAAAGACTCTGATGCTGGGAGGGATTGGGGGCAAGAGGAGAAGGGGACGACAGAGGATGAGATGGCTGGATGGCATCACTGATTCAATGGGCATCAGTCTGAGTGAACTCCGGGAGTTGGTGATGGACAGGGAGGCCTGGCATGCTGCGATTGATGGGGTCGCAAAGAGTCGGACATGACTGAGCGACTGATCTGATCTGATTTTAGATATAGTCTTTGACTTAAATTCTAATGTCATTTAACTGTTGAGAAATCATACTTAGAAAACTAAATTACAATTCAAATCTATTATTTGAATCAACAGCCATAATGTTTTCCTCAAAGTGACACAGTAGAGTAAGTGTATTCTGTATATATTCTATATATTAAGTATATCACAAATTCTTATATTATGTATTACAAAACATGAGATACATGTAAGACTCTCACTTTTCCATCAAAAGTTAAAAAGCTGGGTTTGAAAGTAAGGATGGATGTGGGAAAACTGTTCTTTAGCAATTGTTTTCTATTTATGTAAAAATTATCTACAATGTTTATAAAAATGTAGATCACTGAGGCTCAATTCAAGAGATCTTTCTTTCATAGAATTGAAGACATAGTCAACATATATAAATTAACAATCAGGTGAAGGAATTTCTGTCATTCCACAGAAATAATTCCCATTTATATTTTGAAACACTCTGGTGAGAGATGATTAGGGCTTTCTGGTAGGCAAAGTTCTAGCTAACTATTGAGGCAGAGTGTTTCCTCTCCATTCAAAGTCATGATGGTCCTGGGGTCACTTTCCACATTTCACAGATGAGCATCACTTAGTACTGTCTCTTGCCAAATGGTTACACAATCAGTAAAAGTTTCCTTTTCTTCTAGTTCAAGGTGAGAGTGAAGCGGTAAAAATGTGGTATTACTGACTGGGAGTAACTTGGTGCCAGACAAGAATCATGGTATCAGTCCAGTCTAGAAATCTCAGTATACCCAAATCCTCATTTCCCAATCATATCTCAGACTCATAGACACACATTATTTCCTTTTAATATGTCATCTCTTCTTGAAAAATGCCATATTTTGAGAATCCCTTTATGAATAAATACATGGCCAGAGCTCTAATAAGTTGTAGAAAGCATTTATTTGATCTTATGACAAAAAGCAGGAGGCCAAATACTAACAGATGTTTATCTTCTCTAAAATATCCAGTAATAACCCTTCATTCTCACAACTAATACAAACTAACCACTAGTCATAACACTTTTAAATGGTAATACAGTTACTCCTATAAACATTTATTTCTAATTTCTTAATTAAAAAGATTTGATAGTAGGAAAGAATACATAAATTATGTTTACATATCCTCATAAGAAGAAATGGGTAAACAAAGAGAGGAAATCTTCCTGTCTATCTGATACAGTTTCCCTGAAAAAAATATACTAGTTAGTATTTATTGCAGAAAGTTAATATGTACACCATCTTCCTAACAATTTTTTGCATAAAATAATTAATGTATAATAGCTGGGTCATCGAAAAAGCAAGAGAGTTCCAGAAAAGCATCTATTTCTGCTTTATTGACTATGCCAAAGCCTTTGACTGTGTACCACAATAAATTGTGGAAAATTTTGAAAGAGATGGGAACACCAGACCACCTGACCTGCCTCTTGTGGAACCTGTATGCAGGTCAGGAAGCAACAGTTAGAACTTCATATGGAACAACAGACTGGTTCCAAATAGGAAAAGGAGTACGTCATAGCTGTATTTTGTCACCTGCTTATTTAATTTATATGCAGAGTACATCATGAGAAATGCTGGGCTGGATGAAGCATAAGCTGGAATCAAGATTGCTGGAAAAAATATCATTAACATCAGATCAGGCCACCTGATGCAAAGAGCTGACTCATTTGAAAAGACCCTTATGTTGGGAAAGATTGAAGGCAGGAGGAAAAGGGGACGACAGAGGATGAGATGGTTAGATGGCATCATCGACTCAATGGACATGAGTTTGGGTAAACTCTGAGTGTTGCTGATGGACAGGGAGGCCTGGCATGCTGCAGTTCATGGGGTCGCAAAGAGTCAGACATGACTGAGAACTGAACTGAACTGAATGGTTATTATGTGAATTGTAAGAAAAATATAATTTCCCATTTTTGGCTTTTACATTCCCCATTAAATAAAGTTGTCCTATGTGTAATTATATATTCATAAACCTTAGCGGTATAGCATTTGATAATCTAAATATAGAAAAAATCATAGGTATCTCTACTCTCTTCTGTAGAAAATGAGATACACATTATTGGAAAGAACTCACAAGCCTAAAATTTTTGCTCTGATGATTTAGTGTGACAAAACTAATGATGAAGGGTGAAGATCTTGGAGGCAGGAGAGAAACTTTGTTGTGTTTACTGGGATATACCAGGGGATCTTCATGTGCACATGCAGTAGAAGAGTGATACTCAGACAGCTTCACTTTCTCATGATGATCCCTTTCCTGCTGTCAAATACATCAAGCATCACCTTACGTTACATGTGTTTCCCTGGCACGCCCAGGGAACACACACTTGTGAAGGGTCAAGGACAAGATGAGATTTGAAAACTATGATATAAAAATCAAATTAACTCTTATAGAAAGCAAATGTTATTTTTAACATGAATAAATTATCATTTTAAAAAAAAAATCACTAGGGGGCAGATTGAACTGCTGTATAAATTTCACGGTAAAATATTTAATCTTGGTAAGTGTGGTTTGAGGTGGGTACTTATACAATATTGCAACAAAATTCACAACTTGACAAAGAAAACTTATAAGGTCTTAAATATTATGAAATTATGCATATAACTAGATCAAGAAATTGTGTGTGTAGGATTTCAACTAAGATAGAAGTCAGCAATCTTTTTCCATAAAAGTTTAGGCTTTTGGAGCCATATGGTCTCTGGTGCAACTTTTCAACTCTGCTGTTGTAGCATGCAAGTCACCATACCAAACATAAACAATTGAGTGTGCTGAGTTCCCTGATCAAATGTTGTTTACAAACACAGGCAGCAAGCCATAGTTGCCCCAAATCTCTCCTAAGGAATTAAGTAGAATTAGCAGGATTTATCATAGAGATATTCTGAAAATGATTATGTATTAAAAAAAAAAACAAGGACTATACACAACCAAAATACCCAATATAATGGAAATGAATAAAGTAATTATTGCAAATCCACATGATGGTATATGTTTAAACTTTGTAATATTAGATGAATAAAGTAGAATATAAAATTACACAAATAACTATGATTCTAATGCCAACATATATAGAAATATTCAATATGAGACTTACAAAACATTGATGGTGGATACAGTCTTCATCATTTTGGTTTTTTTCCAAAATTTCTACAATTAGTTAATATCACCTTTGGGCCAGAAATGTATTAGGTGGTGCTAGTGGTGAAGAATCCACCTGGCAATGCAAGAGGTGCAAGATACTCAAATTTAATCCATGGATCAGGAAGACTTCCTGGAGTAGAAAATAGCAACCCGTGCAAGTATTCTTGCCTGGAAACTTCCAAGGACAGAGGAGCCTGGCAGAGTACAGTCCATGGGGTTTCAAAATATCAGAACTGATTGAGCGCAAGCTCACACACACACACACACACACAGATAAATCTACCACAATCTAAATTTTTAAAAAGTAACTAATTAAAATATGTATTTTGCTGATTACTGAATTGCATTTAAAATGAGAAAAAAGTAATGCCAACTTAGTTGAATATATGATGGAAAAAATGAGTGAATAGGAAAACACACCAGATCAGTTGCTCAGTCATGTCTGACTGTGTGACACCATGGACTGCAGCCAGGCTTCCCTGTCCATTATTAACTCCCAGAGCTTACTCAAATTTATGTCCATTGTATCAGTGATGCCATCCAACCGTCTCAGCCTGTCATCCCCTTCTCATCCTGCCTTCAATTTTCTCAGCATCTGGGTCATTTCCAATGAGTCAGTTCTTCTCATCAGGTGGCCAAAGTATTGGAGTTTCAGCATCAGCATCAGTCCTTCCAATAAATATTAGGACTGATTTTCTTTAGGATGGACTGGTTGGATCTCCTTGCAGCCCAAGGGACTCTCAAGAGTCTTCTCCAGCACCACAGTTCAAAAGCATCTATTCTTCAGTGCTCAGCTTTCTTTATAGTCCAACTGTCACATCCACACATGACTACTGGAAAAACCATTACTTTGACTAGAACGACCTTTGTTGGTAAAGTAATGTCTCTGTTTTTTAATATGCTGTCTAGGTTGGTCATAGCTTTTCTTCCAAAGTGTCTTTTAATTTCATGGCTGCAGTCACCATCAGCAGTGACTTTATAGCCCCAAAAAATAAAGTCTCTCACTATTTCCATTGTTTCCCCATCTATTTGCCATGAAGTGATGGGACCAGATGCCATGATCTTAATTTTCTGAATGCTGAGTTTTAAGCTAACCTTTTGACTCTCCTCTTTCACTTTCGTCAAGCAGCTCTTTAGTTCTTCTTTGATTTCTGCCATATGGGTAGTGTCATCTGCGTATCTAGGATTATTGATATTTTTCCTGCCAATCTTGATTCCAGCACAACATTTCTTATGATGTACCCTGCATATAAGTTAAATAAGCAGGGTGACAGTATACAGCCTTGACGTACTCCTTTCAAGAATTGGAACCAGTCTGTTCTTCCATGACCAATTCTAACTGTTACTTCTTGACCTGCATACAGGTTTCTCAGGAGGCAGGTCAGGTTGTCTGGTATTCCCATCTCTTTAAGAATTTTCCACAGCTTGTTGTGATCCACACAGTCAAAGGCTTGGCATAGTTAATAAAGCAGAAATAGATATTTTTTTTTGAAATCTCTCACTTTTTCAATGATCCAGCAGATGTTGGCAATTTGATTTCTGGATCCTCTGCCTTTTCTAAATCCAGCTTGAATGTTGGAAGTCAGTTCATGTACTGTTGAAGCCTGGCTTGGAGAATTTTGAGTATTACTTTGCTAGCCTGTGAGATGAGTGCAATTGTGCAATAGTTTGAACATTCTTTGGCATTGCCTTTGTTTGGGAATGGAGTGAAAACTAACCTTTTCTAGTCCTATGGCCACTACTGAGTTTTCCAGATTTGCTGGCATATTGAGTGCTACACTTTCACAGCATCATCTTTTAGATCTGAAATAGCTCACTGAAGTTCCATCACCTCCACTAGCTTTGCTTGCAGTGATGCTTCCTAAGGCCCACTTGACTTCACATTCCAGGATGTCTGGCTCTAGATGAGTGATCACACCATCGTGGTTATCTGGGTCATGAAGGTCTTTTTTGTATAGGGCTTCTGTGTATTCTTGCCACCTCTTCTCAATATCTTCTGCTTCTGTTAGGTCCATACCAGTTCTGTCCTTTATTGTTGCCATCTTTGCATGAAATGTTCCCTTGGTATCTCTAATTTTCTTGAGCAGATTTCTAGTCTTTCCTATCCTATTGTTTTCCTCTATTTCTTTGCATTGATCTCTGAGGAAGGCTTTCTTATCTCTCCTTGCTATTCTTTGGAACTCTGCATTCAAATGGGTATATCTTTCTTTTCTCCTTTGCCTTTAGTTTCTCTTTTTTTCTCAGCTATATGTAAGCCCTCCTCAGACAACCATTTTGCCTTTTGCACTTCTTTTTCTTGGGGATGGTCTTAATCCTTGCCTCCTGTACAATGTCACAAACCTCCATCCATAGTTCTTTAGGCACTTTATCAGATCTAATCCCTGGAATCTATTTCACTTCCAATTAATGTATAGAAAGCTTTCATTTGGTGAAGTTCATCACCTCTCCTAAAATTGATCATTTAATTCAATATCATATCAATAAAACTCATATCTGTTTTGAATCTAAACAAGAAGAACTAAAATGAGCTTTTAAAGAGGAAGAACAATGTCATTATTCTCACCTTATAAAATATTAAAATTATTATAAATCTATTATAATTTTAACAGGGATGATATTATCACATGGATAGACATGGAGAAATAGACTCTGGCCTACAGAAAACTTACTATAAGAGGTTTGCTCATAACTGCCAATGTCGAATTTTATCTGAGCTCTGTGCTACCAGAAAGCAATGGTTAAAATTCCCCTTCCCACCCCCCACTCCATCTACCTGATCATTTTGTTCTCTCAAATCTTCCCCACCACTTTTGTTCTTAGGGAAATGGAGAACCTTAAACTATCCTATCCCTACATTAGACCTTTCTGCATCCTTCCTTATGACTTTCTAAGACTCACAGATCACTCTTATTTACTGACTCTGTAGATCCTCTGGAGAAGGAAAAGACAACCCTCTTCATGATTTTTAAGAAATCCCATGAACAGAGGAGCCTGGCAGGCTACAGTCCATGGAGTCACAAAAGAGTTGAACAGACATTTCTTTGCGACTAAACTACCGTCACACCATGAAACCCCAGCCCCCCTTCTTTTACTCTGAGATTCTTCTCATTAATTTCTTTCAATTGTTTTGGTTTTCTTAGACAAAGCCATCTCCTTTATTTTTTTAGTACATTTGTCTTTCACAAATGTCATTCAATGCAGGGACTTGGAAAATCGGTTACCCCTTGTGGGCTGAAAAAGAGTATCTCTTCATTACAACATAAATACAAATAAATTTCTTTAGGGGTAAAATACATGATGTAAAAAGTAAACTTTAAGTTCTTCAAAAAAAAAAAAAAAAGAGAGAGAGAGAGAGAAGCTTTCTTGGCTTCAAGGTAGAAAAATGTTTCCTGAAGCAAAACACAAAAATGCATACCAAAAAGAAAAATAGTGACAAAGCTGAGTATATTAAAACTAAAAACATGCACTTCAGGTAAAAATAAAAATCAATGAATACAATTGAATAAGAAATTCACAATGGAGTCTGTTATATGGCTTTCTATAATTATTTTTATGTCAGAATTATTCCATAATAAAAATATGTTTGAATTTAATCTTTGGTGTTCTTCAGCTCTGGAGTAGAATATGCAAATCATTTAGAACTCTGAGCAACAGAAGTGTGCAGGCTAGAATTATGATCTCTGTGTTTTATTGACCTAATTTTACATCCTTTTAAATAATTGAGGAGAGAGGAGGAGACATAGTCTGAACTACCACTTCTTTGCATTGGTGATGGGAGGTATTTTCTCAGCCCAGTTGCACCTCCCAGAGCCCCCTGTGTTTTATCTAGGTCCCATCCAATTCCTGTCAATACAGAGCCTGGACAATTACCCTGGTCATCGCATTGCCTGGAGAGTCTTAACAGCAGGATTCCTTCCTTCTCAGTGGGAAGCACAGTATTCTCTCAAGAGCACAGCAACAGCTCTGATATCCAGGTTATTTTAAAGTTTGCTCTTAGCGATAATGACATAATATATGTGAAAGGGGTATAAAAAAGATAAGCTCTGCCTTGGGAATGAATGTAGAAAAAAAAAAGGATGATAGAGAAGGTCTCCCACTGAGAAAATGAATTCAGTGGTGTGGAAAAAAAGAATAATAAAACTGCCCTGGATTTGTATATCACTGTTTCTTCTTAAGAACGCTGAGGGATTTCTCATTCTATTACCTCATTTTATTCTTGTAAACAGGTGCCCACTGGAGACTGAAGCTTTAGATTTTTGAGGTTAGAAAACTGCCAAGTGGAAGGTTATAAGCATTTTCTGCCTTATTGGCTGGAAGTTGATATTTGTTTGGGGGCAGTCCTTTCTTTGTTGTGGAAGAGACAACTTGGATGATTCAATCTTTAAGTTAAATAAATATTATCCATTTAGGTAAATACTTAAATAATTCTTGGAAAAGTCCTGTCTTACAGAAGTAATTCAAGTTAACGCTTAAATGGTAAATGTGAGGTGGGCTGTTTAATAGTTTGTATCTATAAGGCAGCAACACTTTCTGAATACAAATATTGAGTACTGGACTGAATTGTGTCCCCACAAAGTATATGATATGTGATTCCCTGGTGGCTCACATTGTAAAGAACCTACCCACATTGCAGGAGATCTGGGTTCTATCCCTGGGTTGGGAGACCTGGGTTCTATCCCTGAAGAATGGAATGGCTACCCACTCCAGTATCCTTGCCTGGACAATTCCATGGAGAGAGGAGTCTATTGGGCTACTCCATGGGGGTCACAAAGAGTCAGACACGATTGAGCAAGTAATACTTTCTCTTTTTCAAAAGATATAATGAATTTCTAATGCCTGGTACCTCCGAATGTGACCTTATATGAAAATAGAGTTACTGCATTTATACTGAAGGTAAGATGAGGTCATATTAGATTAGGCTTGGCTCTAAACCCCTATATTACTGGTGACATCACAAGAATAAGGACATTTGGACATAAAGAAGTACAAGGAAGAATAGCACGTATAGTCCACAGGGATCAAAAAGAGTCAGACATGACTGAGTGACTAACACTTTCGCTTTCAATAAAGGCAGGGCTTCCCAGGTTATACTAGTGGTAAAGAACCCACCTGCCAATACAGGAGATGAAAGAGACTCAGGTTCAATCCCTGGATTGGGAAGATCCCCTGGAGTAGAAAATGGCAACACACTCTAGGATTCTTGCCTGGAAAATCCCATGGACAAAGGAGCCAGATGGATTACAGTCCATGGGGTCACAAAGAGTCAGACATGACTGAGTGCATCACATCAGTCCATGAAGGCAAAGACTGAAGAGATGAGCCAACAGATCAGGGGAGTCCCTGGGTTACCTGCAACCATAGAGATCGGAGAGAGGTGTGGAACAAACTCTTCTTTGGAGCCTCCTGAAGGAATCAATGAAGGTAGACACTTCAGTTTCAGACTTCTAGTCTCCAGAATTTTGAGAGAATAAATTCCTGTTGTTTCAAGCCTGCTAGTGTGTAGCACATTTTTATGGCAAACTTAAAAACTAACAAAAGTCAAATTTAGTTTAGCTTAGTTTAGTTTTCCCTGAATCTGGGTTTAGCATATACTGTGTGTGTGAGAGAGAGAAATGGAGAAGATAAGAGGGAGCAAGTTTTGGTTTAAAGCAATTGTTTTGTTTTCATTTAGCAGCTTAGACCAGGCTTAGCCAGAATAGGTATTCTGATCTGATTTTCTCTTAAAGTCCCACTGGTTGAAAAGAAATCAAAGAAGCTGAAATGAGGTGTCTCACATAAGGTGTTATTTAATACAATATATCTGATTTGGGAAATGCAATGCCAGTTATTAAATTTGCTGCAAGCTGTTCCTGTGACCAAACTATTCCAGATTCACAGGAGTGGGCATTCCACTCTAAAGTAATGTGCATTCTTACTGTCAATCATTCTGAACATAAGTAAAGTGGCAGGAAATTATTTGAAACTTGGATTCTGGGAGAGTCAGAGTTTTAGGAGACATCTTCCTCTTATCTCCTTTAGTTGGGCCTCGCCCTCCAGACATGGAGATATGAAATATGCCAGAATCCAGAATGTAAAGGACTAAGTATAGTTAGGCAATGGTATGTTTGAGTTTTGTTTTGTGACACCATTAGTAGTAACTTTAAGTTATGTTTATGGTGCCTTTTCATTAACATCAAATCTTCATAAATTCTTGATAAATGTTACATCATGGTTTGAGCTGTGCTGTGAAAAACTAGGTGGAAGAGTGGGCTAATCAGTGGCCATGGCCAGGAAATGAAGTCACATCCAGCAGGTAACCAGATTTTACATGAAAGAGTTTGATGGTAAAATGAAAAGATAGGAACAAGGGCAGACTTGTTCCAGGCCATCAATGAAGCTTTTCAGGGGAACTCTCAGAAATGAACAGGGGGCTTTTAAGTTCAAAGTTTTGGCAAAGAGGACAATCAGGAGCTTAGTCATAATAATTTGCATACTCAAACCATAAAATTCTATGCCATCTTTATCTGGTGAAGCTACGTTCTACAGTATCCAGTTGTGTATGGCACATGGTGGGTGCTCAACAGATATTCCTCAATTATCTTTTTTCAATATTAAAAGTAGAACAGATGACGAAAAAAGGTGGAAAGGTGGTAAGGTGGTAAGGTGACAGAGTTGGAATGAAAGAGGTTGATGAGTACATGGCAGTTAGTGTCCAAACTAACTAAACTAGTTAGTGTCTAAATGCCTTGCATCTCTGCACAGAGACGTCACTGCTAAATTCAAGAAATGGAACTTATTCTCCCCTCTTTAGGTCTGGACTAGCATAATGGCTGCTTTAATCAATAATGTGGTTAAAATAACATTCTTCAAATTAAGTAGCACCAGGTTTTAAAAGGACTGCTAGATGACATGATCCTCTACATAGAAAACCCTAAAGACTCCACCAGAAAATTACTAGAACTAATCAATGATTATAGTAAAGTTGCAGGATATAGAATCAACACACAGAAATCCCTTTCATTCCTATACACTAATAATGAGAAAACAGAAATAGAAATTAAGGAAACAATTCCATTCACCATCGCAACAGAAAGAATAAAATACTTAGGAATATATCTACCTAAAGAAACTAAAGACCTATATATAGAAAACTATAAAACACTGGTGAAAGAAATCAAAGAGGACACTAATAGATGGAGAAATATACCATGTTCATGAATTGGAAGAATCAATATAGTGAAAATGAGTATACTACCCAAAGCAATTTATAGATTCAGTGCAATCCCTATCAAGCTACCAACGGTATTCTTCACAGAGCTAGAACAAATAATTTCACAATTTGTATGGAAATACAAAAATCCTCGAATAGCCAAAGCTATCTTGAGAAAAAAGAATGGAACTGGAGGAATCAACCTACCTGACTTCAGGAGCTGGAATGAGTAATGATGCATATTACACGTTCGGTTTACAGTAGTGTAAATGTTAAGTACTGAGAGGTTAAGTGATTTGTCCAAAGTCGCTGAGTGAGCCAGTGGGGATGGGGGTGGGGCATAGTCAAAGAAACTGCCTTCACCTTCTAAAAATTGGCTGTAAATGTGTATCCATCGCCTGAGTATCATTCCTGGAAGTCCTTTCTGGTACTTCAGAATGACTTTTGAGGGAACATTTAGCTATTATTAATGCGATTTATCCCCTAATTAAGTGCCTTCCAAGCTTGGAGGTGGTCAATGAGGGGAGTCAAGTCACCTGGGCTTGAAGGGAATTTCTCCAGTGGACTTGCATGCAAGTCTAGGCCAAGCAAGGAACTGCTGAGTGACTCCCCAATTTATGAGTGCCTACATGCTCAGTTGTGACCAACTCTGTATGGACTGTACCCTGCCAGGCTCTTCAGTCCATGGGGTATCTCAGGCAAGAATACTAGAGTGGGTGCCATTTCCTTCTCCAGGGGGTCTTGCAGACCCAGGGATTGAACCTCATCTTTTGCATCTCCTGCACTGGCAGGTAGATTCTTCACCACAGTGCCACCTGGGAAGCCTCCCCCCACCAACCCCCCTGCCCAATCCAGTTGTTAATAAATTATCCTGCAGTCAAAAAAAAAAAAAAAAAAGGACTGCTAACTTCTACCTCTTTCCTCTTCCATGACTCATTCTTTGATTGTCCTCTCTTGAGACCCAGACTCTACAGAGTAAGAAGCCTAAGTAAAATACAGAGGCAGTGTGAGAGAAAATTGAAGTGTTCTGATCGACAGCTCCAGATCAGCTCCCAGCCAAGAGCCAGCAACAACTAATGGCTGAAGCATGTGAGTGAGCTAAATGTTTTGGATGTTCCATAGCAAGACTCCAGATGACTGCAGTCTCATCAAACATAATATGGAGCAGAATAAGTGTTCATTTGGATTTAGTATCCCACAGACTAACAAAAAATCATGAATTATTGTTTTAAACCAGTAAGTTGGGGGAAAGGAATAAAAGTGATTTGTTACACATTAATGGATTACTAAAACAAATCCTAGTTTTGGAAGTAAACTGGAATTAAGTCATCCAATGAAGAGAGTCTTTTATTCACATTAAATACAAACTGATGTGCTTTTGTCAATTTTTTTGCATTTCCACAGATATGAAGAAAACAGTCAAACAGTACACTTGATGGAATGCTAATGATTAGCTGATGAGTATCTAAGAAACACTAAAATGACACTTCAGACAAAAACTCTCCTGCAGACATCTGTCTATTCTCTGTATGTGTATGGGACTTGAGAGGCATATTAAGGCCAATAAAATTCATTTGAAGATTTCTACTTCCTATATTTTCTAAGATGCCAATTTTTCATTGTTTCAGTTACTAATCACTGTTTAAGCTGGATTGATTTTTAAATGTATGTAATCCAACTTAAAGTAGTATTCAGAAAGTGAGAGCTCAGTACTCATTATTCACATGACATTAATCTGAACTCAGGAAAAGTGAACTGGATATAATTTATTACTTTTTATGTCTTCCTGCCTCAAAACCTTGTCCTCTGTCTTTGATTAGGGCTGGGAATTGTTGAGAACTTGCTGTCCATAAAATGCATGGCAAAACAAAGGTTAGATATGTTATGAGAGGAAAAAAAGCATTATGTGAATATTGTAACTATGTATGCGAACTTGAGTGTCATTCATCATTGTCAAATCATTCACAAAGGAATAAATTTTCTTTTTCTTACATAAGAAATATAGACTGGCAATCAGCTTAATTGTAACAACTGGATGATTTTTCAGAGACTTCATCTATGATTACTTCTCCCTCAAAAATTTACATTGAATGAAAATGACACGATAGTGCCTGAAAGTACAATTAAGTGATAGACTCAAGAAAAATTATGACTCTCTAGAGACTATCTGTTAATGATCTATAAACATTTCTATAGCAAATGAGCCATTTTAAAATCATCTTTTATAAAACATTTTCATAAGAGCCTCTGTATCTTCTTATGATTTAAATTAAACTGCCTTGGTAAAAATCAGGAATTATTACTAACACATTTTGGGGGATATAACGTAGAAATGAAAGATCCTCTGATATAGTGATGTTAAGTAAAGCGGATTAAAAATCGACTGATAATCCTTGAGTAACACCATTTAACTCTTCTCTCTTTACTGATGAAGAAAAATCCAAAATTGTGAAATGAAACATGAAATGATCATGGTCAAATACAATAAAGCACAAAACAAATATAATAATAAAATGTCACATTTGATTTTCTTTTTCTCTACTCATCCTGAGCTATATTTTTCTGGAAGTACAGTTTATCTTTCAATCTTCAGAGACTAAAATCTATTATGTAGTCTTTCATGTGACTCAAGAAAGGATAAGATATGTCTGAATACTGTCCTTTGCCTTAAGTTAAATATTTCTTTTTCCTGTTTTTCCATACTGATGAGACAAATAGCACTAATGAGCTAAATTAAATTAGCTGGAGCATTTGTTTTTATAATTAGTATAACACTTCCAACTTTTGAACTAGTTTTTGTTTTGATACTAAAAGTTGGTGACCTATGAATGTCATTATTTATGCCATTTTAAATTGGGCAATGCAAAATATAGATGCAGCAAAATCTAGCTCTAAACAGCAATTATATTCCTTGATATAAATGATGTGGAAATGAATGTCCACCTCATTTTTATTTCTTCTAATGGTATTTTTAATTTGATATATTATTAAAATTGACATATTTTCAAAATGTGATTTTACATTTTATTTAAAATTCAATCATTTAGTTCTCTTCTATATATATGATGATTTTGTAAGACTAGATGCATTTTGACTCAGCATTAAGAGATACACTACTTTGTGCATAAGTTACACAGATAACTGTTCCCCACCCCCACTGAAATCATACAATTATTTAGATTTTTTTAGACAGAAGTTTCAGAACACTATGGACAACCACTATAGGCAGTATAGTAATTAGTATGCTACCAACCCACATCCACTTATAGAAGGTATACATAGCTATCATAATCATAGAGGTGCTGTATTTGTTACTTAGAGTTTCATTAAAAAAAAAAAAAAAAAAAACGCACAAGCAAGTAAAAAGTTAAAATACCCATTCTTGCTCACAATATTTTGGGTTAGGCATTTAAGGCAAGATTCCTAGGTTTTAGCTTATCTCTGCTCCATAGGTGTATTGCCAGGGCTGACTTTAACTAAGACTGGACAATTTAAGACACCTTCACTCATGTGGGCTTCCCTGGTGGCTCAGAGGGTAAAGCATCTTCCTGCAATGTGGGAGACCTGGGTTCCATCCCTGGGTCAGGAAGATCCCCTGGAGAAGGAAATGGTAACCCATTCCAGTATTCTTGCCTGGAGAATCCCATGGACAGAGGAGCCTGGTAGGCTACAGACCACAGGGTTACAAAGAGTCAGACACGACTCAGCGACTTCACTTTCTTTCTTTCACTCATGTGGAAGATGCTGGTCTGCCACCAGTATTATGTTGGCACAAAATGGATGGGGCTGGCTAGAAGAGCTGAGTTGCTCCTTTTCTTGGTGTTAACTGAGCTTTCTCATATGTCTGGGATTTTGGTTCTTCTCCACAGACTCTCACTCTCCTCTTGATTTCTTATCTCTCATAATATCTCTCTCTCCCTGGCTTTGCTTTACTGCATGGTAAGCTGGAGTTTGTTACATGACTATGGTGGTTCTATTGAGTAAATGTAGATGTTAATCTTAAATTTCCATCTCAGATGTCTGAGAACATAATTCCCTGCATTTGTGTGGGTAAGAAAAAATTACCAGGCCAGCACAAATAAAAAGAATAGGAAAATGCACTGCGCCTCTTGATGACAAGAACAGCAAAAATATGGCAAAGGCCCATGGTCACTGTGAGGCACAGTTTATTCAGGGACCACTTTGAGCAATCAATTTACCACAGTGGCCCAGAAATTTTCCTCATTTTTGAAATAGGAACAAAATATATTACTCTTTAGGGAACTGTTGTAAGAATTACCTAAATGTCTGATATTTTTGTTTTTTTGACCTGCTTTTAGGCTATGAATTTGGTATAAAATTTTTTTCTTACATTGCTATTTTTTAAGGTTTTTAAAATAACATTTATTTCTTAAAAGTTAACATGTGCATAATAGGAAACCAAAAAGCACAAGAAGCAAAAAACGAAGTCATTCTACTTAAAGCTTGTAGAGCAAAAGCAAATGTTTAATATTTTAAATTAAAATGGGGTATTTGAAATATTAGAATCTAAATTTTAAATATATATATACAGTTGAATATTCAGAAATATAAAAAAGATTCTGATTTTATTTTTATCTCTTCTGTTGTTACAGAGTAGCATGTATAGATTTAGGGAATTTTTAGTGTAAACTACATCTTGATTCTTTCTTAACTTCAGTCAAAGCATCTCTCTTCCTAGGCTTTTCCGTTTTTAGTTTAGCTACAATTATTCTAAGCTTTTATTAAAGCTCAAAGGGCAAAGAAAATACAGTAATTATTTATTTGTTATTTCAGTTATTCATTTCATAAAAATGATTGATCACATGCTGTGCCTCAGATGCTAGAATAATTCCATAAGGCACATTCCTTCACCCCAAAGAGCTTCCACTGGGGAAAGCAAACAAGTGAACATTTAATTATGATCCAACATAATAATCACAACCATTACAGCCAAGAAAAGTATATTGAGAAAAAAAATAACAGACACTGGTGCAAAGGATTTGAGCATCACGAGTGGAATCACTGTACAGACTGGAATTCACAGCAGGAGAGTCACCAGATATACCCGTGGATGATCTTGGTAACATGTGATGAGGTATGTGTAAGCCAAGCACTGGGGAAACACCAGGGACTGTGCTTCCAGCAAGAGATAGCGGTGAAGATTTGATTTAGGATTTACGTAAAGGAATACAAAGGACTTCCCAAGTAGCGCTGGTGGTAAACAATCCACCTGCCAATTCAAGAGACTCAAGACATGCAGTTTACATCTCTGAGTTGGGAAGATCCTCTGGAGTAGGAAATGGCAACTCACTCCAGTATTCTTGCCTGGAGAATTCCATGGAGAGAGGAGCCTGGCAGAATACAGCATGGGGTCGCAAAGAGTCAGACTTGACTGACTGCACACACACACACACACACACACTTAAGAAATATGCAGAAAAATTGGATATGTAGCATATGTTTATAAAACTTATTTATACAATATAACTCAGAAAACTGGTTTAAAGAATGTATGTATATATATATATATATATATATAATTTTAAAGTTCTTAAATATAATTTATATTTTAACTATACCTTTAGGTTAGTAGTATAGACTGGCTCTTCTCTCTTCACCCCAGGTTTGGAATTTGTGTCTGTATTTTGGAGTTGGAGATGGTACTTATGTAAAACCAAGTCATGAAATGAAAAGGGGTAAAAAGGGCCTTATTAGCAAGAAGCACCTTATTTTTCCATGCCTTTATTTCCTTCCAGGTTCAAGACATTCCCTTCCTTGCCTTTGTTGAGCTTCCAAAGTTACGGGGACATGGGGGGAGTGGAGGGTCGGGGTGATGATGGCTGTGGGGTGTGTGTGTGTATATGTGTGTGTGTGTGTGTGCATGTGCACACTCAGTCTTATCTCTTTGTGACCCCACTGCACTGTAGCCTGCTAGGTTCCTCTGTCCATGGGATTTTCCAGTCAAGGATATTGGTGGGAGTTGCCATTTCCTACTTCAAGGGATCTTCCAGACTCAGGGTTCTAACCTGCATCTCTTGTGTCTCCTGCCTTGGCAAGTGGATTCTTTACCATTAGCACCAGCTAAGAAGCTCAAAGCTACTAGATGGTGGAATCAAGTAGGGTTGAGGGTAGGGGTTGGTGATCTCTAGTGTTTCTGCATTTATATCCACTGGAATTTATTGATCTATTTCTTTGGTCTCCCATTATTCACAATCCAATCAGATAGTAGCAGGATGGAATTTGTGCAACAGAAAGGCCTCTTAGGCTGTACTTTTACCTAATTCTATAATGTTCTCAGAAAAGGTAGAGGAAATTCTGCATGTTCACCCAAGCCCTTCCTCCCAACTTGTCTGTATAGACTTACCATTACTACACCTTCTGTTTTACTATTTGGCCACCAAAATAGTGAGGGGGGGCATTCAAAAGCTAGTTGTACCTTAGAATACAACAAAGGAAGTAATAATACACAAGGTCCTCATGCTCTTAGATCCCCAGTCCTCTCCAGAGGTTATAGTACCCCGGGGGGGTTGACTCTGGAGGAGTACTGAGTGTGTGCTTTCAGAGATAAGACAGATCTAATGTCATTGCTCTTCTTTCTGAACTTCCTCCTCTCCTCTTTAGGTTAAATAACCTTTATAGTTTGTAAATAATCATGATTCTTCTGTACCTATTGCTTAGGCCAGGACCTGCCAGGCACTTGCTGCTCCAGAGAACACGTGTTTTAAATTCAGAGTGCCTTTTCTGGTATCATCACTGCTTTTGGAACCTTAAAGTTAAACATTGACCACTTATTTTCTTGAAATTACTGTGGCAATAACCCTACTGTAAGGGTAAGCACCAAATAATTGATGCTTTCAAATTGTGGTGCTGGAGAAGACTCTTGAGAGTTCCTTGGACAGCAAGGAGATCAAACCAGTCAATCCTAAAGGAAATCAACCCTGAGTATTCATTGGAAGGACTGATGCTGAATTTGAAGTTCCAATACTTTGGCCACCTGATGGGAAGAGCTGCCTCATTGAGAAAGACACTGATGCCGGGAAAGACTGAAGGCAAATGGAGAAGGGGAAGGCAGAGGAAGACAGAGTTAGACAGTATCATCAACTCAATGGGCATGAATTTGAGCAAAATCAAGGAGATAGTGAAGGATAGGGGAACCTGGTGTACTGTAGTCCATGTGATCATAAAAAGTCAGACACGACTTAGCGACTAAACAACAACAAGAGTAATATAGAATTTCTTAGGTTCCTAACAGAAAAAAAGAGGGGTTTTGGCAAGATCGAGCAGAACTGAGGTGAGGATAGTGAAAGAATCAGTTGAAGTTATTTGGAAAACTTTTTCTCATATCAGTCTGAGCCAAATAGAAGCCAGTAAAGGATAAGCCTGGTTCAGTATTTGACTGCACTGAGTGAAAGAATAAGAAATAAAGCATGATCTAGGGTAGCTGGTTGGTATCATTCATCAAAATGGACAGCAAGAGAGAAAGTGGCTTTGGGGAAAGATGATGAGCTAGGTCAGGTCTCAAAGTGCAAGTTTTAAGAATAATAATTCAGTCTGAGTTTGGGATTGTTGTCTTTTAGTATATTACTGAGCCCACAAACAAGCAGTACAAAGGGCATATATGAGAATAAATGTTTGTCAATCCATATTACTTTATGTAGCTGATGATAAATGTTCCCTGTAGTATTTTTTCTTTTTATATTTCTGAGGCAAAATATGCCCATCTGTGCAAAAATCCCCAGGAATGTTAGCCACTATTAGAAACAATAACAAGTTCCCTAGTTTCTATGCATGGAAAGTGTTTCTGTAAGAAGGGAGCTTTAAATCAATTCTGAAGAAGCAAGAGTGAGAAATAAATGTTTTTATTTTCCAAATAAATGTGACAGAGGTTACTAGCACTCTTTCAACATCTACTCTTCCCTTCTTCCATAGTCATGTTTATGACATTTCCTATATTTTATCTAACTTCCCTGAAAAACAAATTCAATTTGAATTGCCCAATATCACAGCCCACGTGACTGAGTTCTTTTCAAAGAGATGTAAAGGAAGACGTTTTGTGTGTCTCTTGCTTGCCTTCCTTAAAATAGAGCTGAAATGTACACTGTATCCCTTCTTCATCATTCCTTCCTCCTTCTTATTGTTTGGAATGTGGGTATGATTGGATTTGGAACAATGTGAAACAAAGTTGCTGTGTCAGCATTAGCCAGTTCATTCTGGACTTTCACGTGCGGGAGAATTAACATTCTCTGTTGATTAAGCTACTAGTTTTGGATCTCTGTTTCACAGAGCCGAAGTTAAGTGTGTGTGTGCACTCAGTCACGTCCAACTCTTTGCGACCCCATGGACTGTAGCCCACCAGGCTACAGGATTTTCCAAACAAGAACACTTGAGTGGGTTGCCATTTCCTACTCCAGGAGATCTTCCCAACTCAGGGATTGAACATGTGTCCCTTATGTCTCCTGCATTGGCAGGCAGATTCTTTACCACTAGCACCACCTGGGAAGCCCATCCTAAGTGATACAGTAATTAACTATTTCTTTCCTTAGGATAAGTTGAACTTCCAGTTGAAAAACTCACCTGAAAAGAATGTATCAATGAGTTAAACGTCATAAAAGATCTGACTACTGGCTCTGTATTCATCTCTAGAGACAGATTCTCCTGGTATTAAGTCAGTTTAATTGGCAAATTATTTTTTATTCATCTTTTCTTGATTTTCTTAACATCATATTGCTAGATCATGATAACTTTCTATTTGTTGCTGATATAAAATAGACTGGAACTTGAATATTCAGACCCTCCTATACGTTAATGCCTTTTCTCACGTCTCAAACCAAATCATCCTTAAAATGTCTAGCTATTTCACTGGTTGATCTTTTAACACTCCAATCAATCCTTAAAATCTGTGCTAGTAAAGATTTCCATTTTTCTTGTATCCAAATAGTCCTAATCAGTTGTCAAATTTTAGTTGTCTCCTTGAAAGCTTTTGGGCTGTACAGTGTAGTGGGTTCTGGAGTCTTGCTGCCTCGGTTTCACTATTGACTAGCTATTGGATCATAGGGGCTTCTCTGGTGGCTCAGATGGTAAAGAGTCTGTCTACAATGTGAGAAGGCCTGGTTTTGAATGCTGCGTCGAGAAGATCCTCTGGAAGAGGAAACGACAACCCACTCCAGTATTCTTGCCTGGAACATCCTGTGAATGGAGGAGCCTGGAAGGCTCCATGGGGTCCTGAAGAGTTGGACATGACTGAGTGACTTCAATTCAGCTATTGATCATAGAAAAATCATTTATCAACTCTAAATAAATTTAATAAATCAACTCCTTAATTTTTTATTAAATCTAAAATAGAACAGTAATAAAAATTAAATTAAATAATCCATAGAAAACAACTACCTGAGGCCCTGCTAGTGCACTGTAAGTACTAATTGGAAGTAATTAATTTCGTTTCTGTTTTGCATTTCTAAAGAAAATTAAAATATTCCATTTTCCTGTTTGAAGATAAAATGGCTTACATTAACTTATTTACTCATCAAATATTTTTGATTTATGTCTGTTTCGTTTTTATGTTACTGGGTAATGGACAGACCTAGCCCCCATTATCATCTGTCTTCTCATTTGCTTGTTTGTATGTAAAACTCACTAGCCAAATAATCGAATCATCTTACTGGCTTGACATTCTTTGGGGAGTTTTGTGCTTTTCTTACATATCTTTTTATATTTTTATACTGTCACTTGGCAAGTGTCTAGGTGAGTGATACATTGCTATTGAATTTGTTTTGATTCATTTTTCTAGGTTTGTGTTGTGACTACGTAGTACTTCAAATGTAGTCACTTAATTAAAGACAACTGATTATTTGGGTGATAACTCATACATAAAATAGAAGAGAAAGAATAACAATCTGAAAATAGTAGTTTTTATATTCATTTTCCAAAATATCAGATTTTTGTGAAATCTTAGATTGACTACTTAATCTACTTGTGTTTCTATTTCTCATTGTTTAGAAAAATCAATTTTGAAAGGGTTTTTTTTTTTTTTTTTTTTTCCCCTAGAAACACAGTTTGGGTATTACAGTTGATACGTATTCAGAAATCTTAGCAGTTTCTGTACATGATTCAGCATAAGAAGGGAACACAGACCATCAGATAAAGGGCTCAGTACACACTTAGTACAAGGCATTCAGATCAGCCCTTTCTGATGTGGCAGTGTGTTTATCTTTCCAGCCACTTCCCTTACACAATTTCTCACACCTTTCATTTACAACCCCAGCCCCATCAAAACATTGCTCATTTCTTATTGTCAAATTATTGCTCCTGATTTAAAGAAATTTTAATTCCAATTGATTAAAAAAATGAAAAAGAAACATTCTTTCTGCTAGAAATTCATTTTCATTATATATGTGTGCTGCCTCACTAATGGAAGAAGTAAGCAAAATATGAAAACTTCCTATCAGAAACTTGAAAATGGTATTGGTCAAGAACTACTAAAGAATCAAAAAGGACATGACTAGATTTGCACCCCTAAAATCTTTCCTAGCTGAGTTGATAAAGTAAACCCATTTATTAAAACTCTGTAGCATATCACATTATGCAGAATAAATCAACATAATGTGATATGATCTGACATCAAGTTAAGAAAGTGCCTTTTCTGCTTCTGCTCAGACCATATGCTCAAATTATTAAAAATACCCACAAATGCATTTTTTTAAGGAAAAAAGAAAGAACAATCTTCTCTCAAATTAACCATCTTGACTTATGTATTGTTTATGCAGAAAACTATTTTATTCTCTTGGATATTTTGTTATCATTTATTTTACAGATAATGTTTTGATTTTTTACCATGAGACCTTTTATAAAAGAAACACATATGTACATTCACATATACACAATGAGTAAACTACTGTTCAAAAGTAAATCTTCTGTAAACTACTATTGTAAAGAGTAAACTGCTCTTGTAGAGTGAATAAATATAACTTATTTGAGAAATATTTAAATTGTCTTGTTTTATCAGATGCTGCTTATAGTAAAAGCTTCTTATTATTTTACCTTATTTTGAATTCTTAAAATCCAAATATGAGTCATTGACTAGCTAAATATGATGGCCTGTTCACTGTCACTAATTTTGACCTGAATTCTGTTTACCGAGCAGTCTCTAAAAACCTGCTCACCCATGGGTAAATAGAAGCTAAGCTTTTAAAAAAATATATTATTCCATGCAATTATGGGAAAACAGCCAAGTTGGCAAGTTTAAAAAATACACACACACAAACGCTGGAACATCTTGACTGGGTTGATGACATGACAGCACTGTAGTGTACTACCAGCTGGGAGTTGGCTGGAGTTCAGAAATGGACTCAAGACAGTGGAGCAGAATGCAAGAGGAGGCGGCTCTCCACTGGTGTGACTGCTTTGTCTAAACCAGCAAGAAGACCATTTGCTACACCAGCTTTCTCGCACTCTGCCCTTAGCTGATTTCTGTCGGTAACAGAAAAAATGTGACATAAGGGGATACAATCGTGTGTAAAATGATACTGCACAATCTGCTCAAGCTTCCATTGCAGTCTCCAGGCCTGTTTCTCATCTTGCTCTGGATCCCTCCTGAGCTGATGCAAGCACAGAGTTCCCATGGACTTCCAGGGGGCTCCATGCTTCTAGAAGGAGAAAGTCCAAGACAGCAGAGGGGCAGGGCATGTGAGCCACTACAAGTTACTTGGTTCATTGTCATTCCCTTAAAATAAAGATGAATAAAATGTCAGGTGAAACTCCAAATAGAGCCAAAACAAAACACCTCATTTATAGGGGTTTGGAAAGCTCACATTTGCCTTTTTAATATTTCTAAATTTCTGGGATAATTTCTTTTCTCTCTTTTTAAACTAACCCAGAGAATGCTGAAAAAGCAGGAAGCAGCAATGCACATAGTATTTTCAGTTCAACCAGCAACATGATGCTCTCAAAATCTTGCAAGATGGCCCTTTCCCCCCAGACTTGCTGTTCAGTTTTGCAAACACCAGAATTTCCATAGTTTTGATCAAGTTCAAGTTAAGCATGCTCCAAACTTTAGTATTTATCTGGACAAGCATGAATACTGCTTTTCTCTTAATTAACCCAGCACTAATTACCTTAATATTTTGAGATCACAAATACTGATCTGTAATCCTTTCTGGGGGGAAAAAATCCAAATTTCCCATAAGAAACAGCTTTTATTAATATCTTTGAGCATCTTGGAGTATTGTTATGTCAGCACATCTGTGTATCTTGTTTGGTCAGAGAAATTAACTATATAGAATTACTGATACAGCAGGGGAATTTCTGAAGTCCTTTGATGAGAGCAAAGTATAACTGTAATGAAAATGTAAGGATTTTTCCCCCTTTACCTTCCCTTTTCAATTTATGTTGCAGCTTCTCTGGCCATTAGAAAAGTGGGAGAAAATAGTGTAAATTTCTTAATAGCTAAGTAAGGCCAGAAATAGACCTACAAAGTTAAAAGTCTGTAACTCTATGCATAAAGAGAAATTAACTACCTTCCAGTATTCCTTTAGAAATGACAACTCTTTATCTAAAAATGATAATAAAGATTGGGAAAGTTTATGCTTTAATTTAATAGCTAAGCATTTTTTTTTTTAATTTACTCTACTAATCCTTCATGCTTGGTCAGCCATGAGCAATAAAATGTTAAAAATCTCACAAGCACTTCTGTGAATTTGTGTTCAGCATACAAAACTCCATTATATTTGTAAAAATGCTAATTAGGACTTATAAATTAAAATATGCAAGTTAAAATAAATTCTAATTGCCTTAGCCATAAAATAAAGGACTGTCCTTTGTTCAAGGGTTGACAAATCCTCAAAAAAGCAGCTCTGGGTATCTGTACATATTATCAGTCAACTTATATAGTTCTCTTCTCCCAACCTACTTCTTTCTTAAAATGATTTTCCTAGTGAAAATTCTATGCCTTAATTGACTTCTTTCCTATACCTTATAAACTTTTTTCTTCTCATTTGTATTCTCTTACATTTCTCCTTAGCTACCTCCACTCTTAACTTGATTTTACTCATCTGGTTCTAATGTCTTATAATTTCAGGATTTAAAGTAGATATTTAGGATAATAATAAGAGTAGCAAACTATGACATCTATGACATATTGATTACTTATGGTGTGTGACACTTTGTGCTCAATGTATCACATACATGATCTCATAATAATCCCATAAAGCATAAATTAGTTAATTGAGGCTTTAAGAATTTAAGTAAATTCAGCGACATCACAAGGTAAATGAATAATGAAACTGGAAATGAAACCTTGGTCTCTCCAATTCTGACACTCATCAATGTCAAGTTATAGTCTCTTTCTTATTCATGGATTTTCATTCCTAGTCTTGTGAAATGTTATCATGAAATGTCTGCCCAGATCATAAATACATTGAGAATATATCTTGCTTAGCCCAACCATCAAGCACAGTTTTGCAATCAGGTACCAATTGTTTTATTATCCAGCCAGCCTAGAACAGACAGACTTCATGGTTGTATCCTGTGATGTGCCTGCCAAATTTGTGTGAAATGTACAACTGAAACAATAGTCCATAAAGCTCAGATATTTCAAAAAATTTGTTTTCTTTCTTTTTATGTAATTCAACTTAGTTTCTAGCATGAGCTCCTATTACTACATAATAGCAAAACATTTTGATCCACATAAGTCTGACTTCTTATGGCCCAACCCAGTGATTTCTTAGTCATTATAGGCTTACTGTACAGTCCCATGTCTTCATGCTAAGTCACTCCAATCCAACACTTTGCAGCTCCATAACCCACCAGGATCCTCTGTGCATGGGATTCTCCAGCCAAGAAAGGAGTGGGTTGCCATCCCCTCCTCTAGGAGATCTACCTGACCCAGGGATCGAACCCATGTCTCTTAAGTCTCCTGCATTGGCAGGCAGGTTCTTTACCACTAGCGCCGCCTGGGAAGCTCACAATATAGTCCCATTTCATGTTCAAATTCAATCTTGAATGTATTTCTTTCTCCCTGAAGAAAGTCTGAGATGATATTATTTCAGAACTTGGATTGAATGTAGAAGTATCATGTGTGTCTTCCTCTGTTTAATTTCTCTTCTGATTTTTTCTTCCATTTTAACATTATCTTATCAGGCCATCTTTTAAATAATGAAATGTTATATAAGATGTTTGTGGGTCTAATTTTGGCTTTTACTTGACAAACTCTCATAGTCAACAGTGGGTTGGGTAGGTTGCTCAGTCATGTCTGACTCTTTGTGACCCCCATAAACTGTAGCCTTCCAGAATCCTCTGTCCATGGCATTCTCCAGGCAAGAATACTGGGATTCTCCAGAGGAGAACTGGGGATCCTCACAACCCAAGGGCCGAAGCTGGGTCTCCCACATTGCAGGGAGGTTTTTTTTTTTTTTTTTACTGTCTGAGCTACCTGGTAAGTATTTAGTCAATACCCTAATATTTTACTGTCTGAGCTACCTGATAAGTCATAGTCAATGCCTTGATATTTTTGCCATGTCCTTACTCCATCTTCAGGGAGAATGTATAAGGTGTATTCTAGGATACATTCCCTTCTAACTTTTATGACCACTGTGAAGTCCTGCCTGAATGTTTTCTCTACCGAGTGTGAACAGTGTTTTCCTTAAAAACCAAAGGAATTTTGTGGTGCTCTCACAAAAACTCAAAATACCAACTTAGGCCATCTTGTTTTCAAAATGGAGTATGCTCTTCTCCTTGAGCGTGAACTGACTTTATGTCTTCCAAAAATAAATAAAGGGGAAAAGTAACTTTATAGTGAAGAAATGTCTCAGGTACCCATTAACCAAGTGATTGATAGAGGCTGACAACAAGGATAAGTCATGATGATATGCCCAGAAGGGCAATTCATCTCTGGTATTCTCAAAACCCATGAGAGGCCATCAGACAAATCCAAATCGAGGAACATTCTACAAAAATACCCGGTCATTATTCCTCAAAATTGTCAGCGTCATTTAAAAATTGAGAAACTGTCATAGATCAGAGGAGACTAATGCAACACAACAACTAAAGACAATGTGGAATCATGAACAAGATCCTGGGGCAGGATAAGGACATCATTAGTGAGCAAATGTGAGAAACATGCAGCTTCATCACTAATATTTACCAATGTTAATTTCTTAGGTTTGACAAATGTACTATGGTTTTGTGAGCTGCTAACATTAGGAGAAATGTGAGAAGGATATGTGGAAGCTCTCTATAATGTCTGTGCAACTTTTCTATAAATCAAAAATAATTACAAATATTATAAACCAATAAACCAGTGTTACCTCAATAAAACCTTTATTACAAAACCAAAAGGTTTTTAAAAAATGGGCTATATGCACACCAGGTGTACCAGATGATTTAAGTTATAGAAAGAAAAAAAAATATGAGTTATCCTTAATCACAGCATTGAGATGATCACCTGCCACACACTAGGGAAAGAAGGGGGATTCTCTGTGGGTGGAAGAGACATCCTCACTCTTTTATTATGTATCAGTATATTTATAAAGTATTGGAGGTTTTGAATATGAGGGAGACTTTATCAATCAAATATAAATCTCCAAATATTTTTAAAATAGTAGATATTTTGAAGGAAAATCTTGCATATCACACAGAAGTACTTCATATACTACACAGAAGTACTTCACAAATCTTATGAGTCGTCAAAGTTAAACATAAGCTATATATTTTTTCTTTATAAAAATAAATATTCCAATATTGCCATATTTTAAAAATAAGGTAGTTGGTTTTGAAAGAAACTTCTTTTATGGAAAGAACATTTTTTAAAAAACAATTTTGACTTCTTATTTTTAATTAATTCATTTGACAGCATTGTGTGTTAGTTGAAGCTTGCAGGATCTTCATTGCATCATATTTTGCTGCAGTATGAGGGCTCTAGTTGTGGCATGGGCTTCAGGATGCACAGGCTCAGTCTTTGTGTTGCATGGGCTTGGTTCTCTGTGGCATATGCAATTTTAGTTCCCAGACCAGAGATCAAACCCATGTCCCTTGCATTGCAAGGTGGATTCTTAACCATAGGACCACCAGGGAATTCCCAGAGAGAACATTCTGAAAATGTGACGCTTGGTAAGTATGTTCATATTTAGATAAATTTGTTTATGAAAATAAACAGCATCACCTATAAAAATTCTCCTATCAGTAAGCCTTAAGAAAAACTTAGAATTCTAATCCTCTAATCTAATTACAAATCTTCTGAATAAATTTCTGTGATTAGCTTTGGTACAAACTTCTAACTTCTCACACTGTGCATCCATTCTTCTCCTGAATTCTTTGGTCATCTTTATGATCATTGTCCTGATTTCCTTTTTGGAGAGATTGCCTATTTCCCCTTCATTTAGTTTTTCTTCTGGGGTTTTCGCTTGCTCTTTTGTCTGGAACATTTTCCTCTGTTGTCTTATTTTATCTAAGTTGCTGTTTTTATATATCTGGCAGGTTGGTTACATAGCCTGAGTTTAGAGAAGTGGCCTTTTGTAGGAGACATTCTATGCATTCCAGCAGTGCAGTGCCCTTTGTCATTTGATAAGCTATACACTCAAGGGGTTTCTCCTGTGAGGGCTGCACATGTCCTTCTGTTGTAGAGGACTGACTATACAGGCCATCTGATAGAATTGTTTGGCTCCCCGACCAGTTGCTTGCCAGGCCCTGCCTTGTGCAGCCGCTCTGTTGGCAGAACCAGGTTACCAAGTGAAAAAACCATGGAATCCCAGGGGCCCTGGGGCTTATACTTGCTTACTGATGGGTAGAGTCAGGGTACAGAAGACTCCAGGGTAGTTGCACATTCACTGCTGAGTGAGTGAAGCTAAGTCCTGGGATTAGTGTCAGCCTCCTGGCAGGCAGAGCTGGGTCCTGGAGTCTGGTTGCTTGACCCAGGGGGTCCTAGAGTCACTATCAGATAGTTGGAACTGGGGCAATAAGGGTTGGTTCCTGACACAGTTGGGTATGGGGCCTGGGGTATTCTGAAGCTTCTGTTGGTCTGCTAGTAGGCAGGGCCAGGCCAAGCTGGTCCCAGGGCTAGGTCTGGCCTGCTAACATGCAGGCTACACAACTGTGGTTCTCTTGAGTCTGGTGTCTGACCCCCAGTGGGTGAGGCTGGCCCAGAGGCTTAAGCAGGCTCCCTGAGGCCAGGGCAGGCCGCAGGGCATTCTGGGGTGGGTGCCTGCTCACTAGTGGGTAGAGCAGCATCTTGGCCCACTGGTGGGCCGCACCTGGGTCCAGAAGTGACTGTGGACTCAGGGAGTCTGGTCTTAGACAGCTTGCCTGCTGACCTGTGGTGCTGTGTCTCCTTTCAGTCAGTTGCCTGGCCTAAGCCTGCCCAGCATTGGTGCCTATGGGCTGTTGGGTAAGTGGGTCTTGGTGCTAATGAGCAAGAGTGAGGATTCCACAGTAGTGTCCGCCAGCAGAGAAGCAGCCACCTGCATCTGTGTCTCTGAGCTCCAGTTGTATCCTGCCTTTCTGGGAGATTCTCCAAATCAGTAGGTAGGTCTGACCTAGGTTCCTCTCAAATTACTGCCTTTATCCTGGTTTCTGAAGCATGTGAGCTTTTCTCTGCACCCTTTAAGAGTGAGATCTCTAGTTCCCTCAGCCCTCTGAGTTTCCAGAAATTACTGCCTTTTCCCTGGGTCCCGGAGTGTGTGAGACTTTGTGTTCCATTTAAGAGTGAAATCTCTACTTCCCTCAATCCTCTGCGTCCCCAGAAAGCAAGCCCTTCTGACCTTCAAAGCGAAGTGCTCTGAGGGTTCATTTTCCTGGTGCATGATTCCTGAGCTGGGGAGCCTGATGTGGGGCTCAGATTTTTCACTTCTTTGAAAAGCCTCTGCAATGTAATGTTTGGGGGGCCACCCACCCTGGATTATGGGACTTGATTATATAGATCCTCCTACCTACCTTGTGTGGTTCCTTGTTCGTGTCTTTGGTTATAGAAGATGTTTTTTGGTAGGTTGTAGTCTTTTTCACCCATGGCTGTTTGGATAATTGTGATTGTGGTGTGCCCATAAGAAGAGGTGAGCTCAGAAGATTGAAAGCTCATATACTTTCAATCAGCCCCCTTAGTTGATCTCATGGAAGCCACTTTTCTTACTAATTAACCGTCCTGATCTGGTAGGGATGACAGCTGCTGGGGAGATCATTGATCCCAGCTAAAGAGTACCAGCAAGGCCTCAGCGATATAGGCAATGAGAAGCTGCTTTCAGGGCTGGTGCCTAGTGCCAGGTGCTTTTGGGATGGTGCACTTGTGATTATCTTTGATATATTTTATAAAAATATGAAATATAACACTTTCTAAGTCAAAAGAACAAATGATGAACATCATGGAAACTCAAAACCTACTGGCTGCTTTCAAGAAAATGCTAACATTATTACTAGATGAGATTGAAACATGAGTTTCAAGATTTAGTAAATGTAGACAGCTTTCATTTCTTTTATTTGGACCTATGAATTTTTACCACTTGATTTTCTCATTAATGCAGTCGTTGAACCAATGAAGTGTCTCAATAAAGATAACTTAGAACCAGACCTGGAAATCATTTTCTAGCACATAGTTTTAAATCAAGATGTTAATGATGATAAAGCATAATCACATTGAATACACCAAGTAATTTAAATATCCTAAACAAATTTTAGTACACTATTAAATATAATATTTTCTAAGCATATTTTTATCTCATCTTTTATCTCATCCATTTTAATTTAATGTTTTTGTGTTTATTACATAATAGAAAAATGTTACTATAGCAGTACATTTGTTCCTTGGAATCTGTTGGGGACAGGTTATAGGATCTGTCATGGATACCAAAATCTATGGAGGCTCAAGACTCATAATCCATATTCCATATCCTCACTTTGAAATATTCAGATTTAACTGATTATATGGTCACCTGGCATGCTGCAATTCATTGGGTCGCAAAGAGTCGGACACGACTGAGCGACTGAACTGAACTGATGGACCGTTAGTACCATATGTGTATATTGAAAATTATTTCTCAAAAAATTTGATAACAACTGCCTCTTATAAGTCCTTGTTCTCTACTCTGAGTTATGATCTAGATCTCTCTGCTCTGCTTCCTAAACTTAAGGAGAATTTCAGTGTGGAATGGAATCGATAGTGATGAATGTTCCTTAGCAGGCTTCTAACTCTTTTCTTTGTCTCCAACCCTTCATCTCATTTCTTGATTAAGAATGGGGAAAAAAGACTGATTTTAGCCAGGCTATTTATATTGTGGTTGTGGTGTGCCTATAAGAGGCAGTGAGCTCAGGGGCTTATCAGTCATGGTTGATCTCATGAGAGCCAATGTCCATATCAAACTTTCAAACTTGTCTGTCTTACAACAATTTTTGAATTTAAGGGTAAAAATTACAGATTATCATATACTGTCTTTTTGCCTTTTTTTCTGGGGGAAAAGAGCAGCTACATTTTAAATGGAGTAGTCATTGGAAATAATGGAATTTAACAATTAATGCAAATGTTATTTCAGCTCATTTGTACACAGTTCAAATCAGAAATAACTACTCAAAGATTATTTAATGAGTAAAATCTTTCTTGAGGCAGATGCATCTTGAATGACTCTCAGAGAAATGTGTTCCTGAATTTACAAGACAGCCTCAGCTGAGCCCAGGACATGGAGCCAAAGGGCAGCCAGGCATCAGGGTATTGTAACCTGGATGGATGTGCTTTGATACAAAAGAAAATCATCATGCAAACTGCATGTGCCAATGTGGCACAGATTTTAAAGAATGAACCCTCAGGCCCTGAAAAAAATTAATGAGGTCTGCCTCTCCTTTTTATGACCTTTTCCTTAGGTTTTCATGGGAATCTGTTTTCTTTATTTTAGTCTGAGCTGTTCTGGGAGGAGTCACAGTGGGACAGTGAGTCAGCACGGTGGTCTCCTGACACAGAGTGTGCAGTCTACCACTGAGTTCCTGGCTCTGGGGCACTTAAAGGCCCTGACCTAGGCAAATTTGTAGAAGGCAAATATTGTCTTACAAAATCCAACCCAGGGTTCCTCTTTCTAGACATTTTTCTCTTTGAAAGTCTTTTTTTTTCCTTGCAACGAGCCTATTCATCTTTATGTCTCTCTTTTTTCTATCTTTCAAACCCTGTTTTCATTAACAGATCAGATTAATTCACTCAACATGTCACAGAAATCTAGAAAATAGGGACAAGAACAATGGACCTGAGGTCAGAAAACCTGGTCTAATAATCTAACATTGCCGCTTACTATGAGAAAGAAAGAAAGAAAATGAAGTCGCTCAGTCGTGTCCAACTCTTTGTAACCCCATGGACTGTAGCCTACGACACTCCTCTATCCATGGGATTTTCCAGGCAAGAGTACTGGAGTGGATTGCCATTTCCTTCTCCATACTATGAGACTGAGGCCAATTTAATTGCATTTTTGTCTTTAGTTTCTTATTTGGTAATGCAGAGCTAATAAACTCTGTCTTGATGCAAGTCAACACATAGGTTGTATTCAAGCATCCCTTCCACTTTTCCCTTTTATCAGCTAGTGAGCTATGAGTAGGACTAACCCCCTCCCCAAATCCATAGTGGGTCCCTGATTATTCTAAGATTATAAGTTTATTTCATCCAATTTACCAACAAGACTGGCTACTGGAATATATTAATATAGTTTAGGAATATATGATTAGGCATGATTTTCCTCTCAGCAGTTTTTCCAGAGATAGGCTTGAAAATACAGTTTGTTCAATTAGCATATAAAGAGTATTTCTGTTCTTCACGTTATATGTTGTGTGGATACGAACCTTGGTCAGATCTAAAGATTATTCAGAGATTTGAAATTACCCATAGCAATATTACAAATATCCAGTATTCTCTAAGTGATTTTCCTTTATAGTACTCTATACCCTGTAATGAAACCCCTAAAGCTATAGGAATGTCTATTAATCCAATCTAATGAACCCAGCCCCATAGTGAACATAGGTCTTCGGTGTAAAGGGTGATGAGAAAGCTACAAAAATATTTTTTTCTGTTTGTCTATTTTTTATCAAGTTTTTATGTTTCAGTTGACTTTTCTTAAACACAATTCTTCTAATTTTTAAAATATTCAGAAAATATAAGTGAAAGTGAAGTCATGTCTGACTCTTTGTGACCCCATGGACTGTAGCCTAACAGGCTCCTCCATCCATGGGATTTTCCAGGCAAGAGAGTACTGGAGTGGATTGCCATTTCCTTCTCCAGGGATCTTCCAGACCCAAGGGATCGAACCTGGGTCTCCTGCATTGAAGGCAGATGCTTTACCATCTGAGCCACCAGGGAAGATATAAAACCGTATGCAAATTAGAAATAGTAATGGGAAATAGAAAAGCAAAGATAGGAATTACAAACTAGAGAGAAGAGTGAGGCTAATTTTTAAAAGTACTGTACATTTATTTACACATATATGCAAAAGGAAAGTGATATATTTTGTTTTAAGCCAAGGATGGTAAATTTGTTTTATATAAAATTCAAAATCTTATAGTTTGAAGATGTCCTACTGTACCATATTGATAGTGTTCTTCACTGCATCTTAATTCTTCAAGAACGCATGTGTTATTATTAATGGTAACTGCCTCCTGCCAAGAAGGAAAGTGCAGATGCAAGATAGACAATATTTGTTTTTCTGCTCATCACTGACAGCCTTTGTATGGAAAGAGACCTTAGAAGATACAATGCCTCTCTTGGGAGCAGAAGGCAGGTTTATATACTATCCAGTTTAATAAAAATAATGTCTCACTCTAGGTGAAGGTCAAGCAGACTTACTGCCAATTACAGATTTTTGTTCCCTGCGCTGGGGGTTCCTCTCCTGTAACAGAAACCAAAGTATGTGCAGAGAGGCCCCATCACCTGGCCCTCTGCACTGTCCTGTGGGAACTGGGGTTTAGGCAACCAGTGCAAATCCTGATACTCTAGCATCTGCTATTGTATTGTAAGTACAAAGGCCATCTCTGGGTGGTTCAGGAGCCTCATTTCCCCAGATCATAGGCATGAAATTATGGCAGGTTAAATTTTAGGTTACAGCAGGAGTGAACTTTCAGACCTTTTATAGTTCTCAACATAGTCTGTATTTGTATCTATTTCTGTGTAACAAATGACAAGCTTAGAGACTTTTAACATCTTTTTATTAGCTAACAGACCCACAGGTCAGAATTCCAGACAAAGTATGGCTAGGTTTTTGCTTAGGTCTTAAGGCAAAACCAAATTGTTGACTAGGATTTGTTCATTCCTGAAATCTCCAGGGGAAGAATGCTCTTTAAAATTCATTTTTTCACTGGACAAATTTTGTTCCTTGCAGGTGTAGAACTGAGGTCTTCATTTTCTTTCTAGGGGGCTGCTCTCAGTCCTAGAATCTACTCATATTCCTTGTCACATGGTTCTATCTATCTACAAAGCTGGAACAGAGAATGTACCTCAAGTCAAGTCCTTTTCACCCTTTGAGTATTTCACTTCTTCTGCCTCTGACCTTGAAATCCATATTTAAAAGATCTACTAATTTGGGACCTTAATTATATGTGCAAAATTTAATTTCTGTAGGCTCCACCCTCATTCAAGGGGAAAGTATACAAGGGTGAGGGTCAACAGGGATGTGGGGGGTCATGGAATTCTGCCTGCAGTGTACCGATACTTATCATGCCTAACTGTTCTGGAAGAACTCTCTTGTACATCTGATTTACTCTTGCACTACTACCACACTATTTCAATTCTGACACAGAATTTGTGGGTGTCTACAATTCAATCCAACTCTGATACCACCTGGAGTTAGCACAGACCCCACAGGTTAAGGGCTCACTCCCACAAAACGCCACCCAACTCTACCCAACCCCAGATACAAAAACAAGTCCCAGATTGTTGCCTGCACTTCTGACAGACCAGTTATAAATCACAGGTTTCCAAGCACCCCTAAAGTTCAATTATTTGCTAGGAGCACTCACAGAATGCAGGGAATGATTACTTACATTTACTGATTTATTATATAATAAAGGATATGATGAAGGATATAGATGAACAGCCAGATGCAGAGATACACGGGGTAAGGTCTGCAAGGGACCTGAGAATAAGAGCTTCTGTCTCTGTGGAATTTGTTACCACCCTCCTGGTCCATATCATTTCTGTCTTTTATTGAGCCCATCTTTGCATGAAATGTTCCCTTGGTATCTCTCATTTTCTTGAAGAGATCTCTAGTCTTTCCCATTCTATTGTTTTCCTCTATTTCTTTGCACTGATCACTGAGGAAGGCATTCTTATCTCTCCTTGCTATTCTTTGGAACTCTGCATTCAAATGGGTATATCTCTCCATTTCTCCTTTGCTTTTTGCTTCTCTTCTTTTCACAGCTATTTGTAAGGCCTCCTCAGACAGCAATTTTGCCTTTTTGCATTTCTTTTTCTTAGAGATACCAAGGGAACGTTTCATGAAAAGGTGGGCTTAATAAAGGACAGAAATGGTATAGACCTAACAGAAGCAGAAGATATTAAGAAGAGGTGGCAAGAATACACAGAAGAACTGTACAAAAAAGATCTTCAGGACCCAGATAATCATGATGGTGTGATCACTCACCAAGAGCCAGACATCCTGAAATGTGAAGTCAAGTGGGCCTTAGGAAGCATCATTACAAACAAAGCTAGTAGAGGTGATGGAATTCCAGTTGAGCCATTTCAAATCCTAAAAGATGATGCTGTGAAAGTGCTGCACTCAATATGCCAGCAAATTTGGAAAACTCAGCAGTGGCCACAGGACTGGAAAAGGTCCATTTTCATTCCAATCCCAAAGAAATAAAATGCCAAACAATGCTCAAACTATTGCACAATTGCACTTACCTCACATGCTAGTAAAGTAATGCTTGAAATTCAAGCCAGGCTTCAGCAATGTTAACTGTGAACTTCCAGATGTTCAAGTTGCTTTTAGAAAAGGCAGAGGAACCAGAGATCAAATTGCCAACATCTGCTGGATCATCAAAAAACCAAGAGAGTTCCATAAAAGCATCTATTTCTTCTTTATTGACTATGCCAAAGCCTTTGTGTGGATCACAACAACTGTGGAAGATTCTGAAAGAGATAGGAATGTCAGACCATCTGACTTACCTCTTGAGAAATCTGTATGCAGGTCACAAAGCAATAGTTAGGACTGGACATGGAACAACAGACTGGTTCCAAATAGGAAAAGGAGTACGTCAAGGCTGTATATTGTCGCCCTGCTTATTTAACTTATATGCAAAGTACATCGTGAGAAACGCTGGGCTGGAGGAAGCACAAGCTGGAATCAAGATTGCTGGGGCAAATATCAATAACTGCAGATATGCAGATGACACCACCCTTATGGCAGAAAGTGAAACCATCTAAAAAGCCTCTTGATGAAAGTGAAAGAGGAGAGTGAAAAGTTGACTTAAAGCTCAACATTCAGAAAACTAGGATCATGGCATCCAGTCCCATCACTTCATGGGAAATAGATGGAGAAACAGTGGAAACAGTGGCAGATTTTATTTTTGGGGACTCCAAAATCACTGCAGATGGTTATTGCAGACATGAAATTAAAAGCCACGTACTCCTTGGAAGAAAAGTTATGACAAACCTAGACAGCGTATTCAAAAGCAGAGACATTACTTTGCCAACAAAGGTCCATCTAGTCAAAGCTATGGTGTTTCCACTAGTCATGTATGGATATGAGAGTTGGACTGTAAAGAAAGCTGAGCACCAAAGAATTGATGCTTTTGAACTGTTGTGTTGGAGAAGACTCTTGAGAGTCCCTTGGACTGCAAGGAGATCCAACCAGTCCATCCTAAAGGAAATCAGTCCTGAATGTTCATTGGAAGGAGTGATTTTGAAGCTGAAACTCCAATACTTTGTCCACTTGATGTGAAGAGATGACTCATTTGAAAAGACCCTGATGCTGGGAAACATTGAAGGAGAGAGGAAAGGGGGACAACAGAGCATGAGATGGTTGGATGGCAGCACGGACTCAATGGACACGAGTTTGAGTCAACTCCAGGAGTTCGTGATGGACAGGGAGGCCTGGTGTTCTGCAGTCCATGGGGTCACAAAGAGATGGACATGACTGAGCGACTGAAGTGAACTGAACTGACCTTCCTGGTACACGAATGTGTTCACCAATTTGGAAGCTGTCTGAATCCCATACTTTAGTATTTTTATAGAGGCTTTATCACGTAGCTATAATGGATTATTAGCTCATTCTCCAGCCCTCTTCCCCTTCCCTCAGGATTGGAGATGGACCTGGAAATCTAGTCAAGTTTTTATTTTTCTGGTGACCAGCCTCCATTCTGAATCCGTCTTGGAGCCCAGCAAGAATCACCTCATCAGAACAAACATATTGATACCATTCAGGAAATTCCAAGGGATTTAGAAGCTATATACCACGAACTAGGGTCAGCGACCTTATATTAGAACAAAAGACACTTTTAGTACTCATCACTTTGCAAACTAAAAAGGTTTTAGGAGCTATGTGCCAGGACCTAAAGGCAGAAACAAGCAACTTAAGATTGCTTAAGTTTCAAGCAACTAGTGGAAACTGCATAGTGAAGTCGGGTCTTAACAATATCCTGAGATAAAATAAGCTGATCAACTAGAGCTAAAACTTAATTCAATAATAATATTATAAATAATGTTTTTGATTTTTATTTTATAAAGGTTATGTTTTGTGGCATAAGGCATAACATTCTTAATAACATTCTTACCATGAATACCTTGATAGGAACGATGGGTATGTTTCTTATAACATCTTTCATCATAGGCTAACAGATACACACCAAAACACAAGCCAGCAGAATACATTTTTTAAGGGCTCATTTCAAAGAATCGATATGCACAGTGCTTTGCCAGTTAGTCTTAATATATAAAAGTAGACAGATATTGAAAGTGATCTGTGGTAGCTTAGTTAAGAAATCATGTCAAGAACCAGGCAAAAAGCATAAAATGAAGGTGATAGGGAGCGGCAGCCTCTAAGACTAACTATAAAGTGCTCACCATCCATTGCTATTGTTGTTGTTCAGTCAATAAAGTCATGTCCTACTCTTTGTGACCCCATAGACTGCAGTGCACCAGGCTCTCCTGTCCTTCGCTATCTGCCGGAGCTTGCTCAAATTCACACTCATGGAGGCAATGATATTATCTAACCATCTCATCCTCTGCCACCCTCTTCTCCTTATGTCTACAATCTTTCCCATCAACAGTGTCATTTTCAATGAGTCAGCTTTTTGGATTAGGTGGCCAAAATATTGTAGCTTCAGCATCTGTCCTTCCAATGAATATTCAGGGTTGATTTTCTATAGGATTGACTGATTTGATCTCCTTGCTGTCCAAGGGACTCTACTCTTCTCCAACACCACAGTTTGAAAACATTAATTCTTCAGCACTCAGCTTTCTTTATAGTCCAACTCTCACATCCATACTAGACTACTGGAAATACCATAGCTTTGACCATACTTTGTCAGCAAAGTGATGTCTCTGCTTTTGAATATGGTTATCTAGGTTTGTCACAGCTTTCCTTTCAAGGAGCAAGAGTCTTCTAATTTCATGGCTGCAGTCATCATCCACAGTGATTTGGGGGCCTGAGAAAATAAAATCTGTCACTGCTTCTAAATGTTCCTCTTCTATTTGCTATGAAGTGATGGGACCAGATGCTATGATCTTAGCTTTCTGAATGTTGAGTTTTAAGCCAGTGTTTTCACTCTCTTCTTTTTTTATCCTCATCAAGAGGCTGCATAGTTCCTCTTCACTTTTTGCTTTAGATTGGTATCATCTGCATATCTGAGGTTGTTGATATTTCTCCCAACAATATTGATTCTGGCTTGTGCTTCATCCAGCCCAATATTTCACAAGATGTACTCTGCATATAAGTTAAATAAGCAGAGTGACAGTATATAGCCTAGTCATGCTCTTCTCAGTTTTGAATCATTCAGTTGATCCATGTTCAGTTCTAAGTGTTGCTTCTTGACCCACATACGGGTTCCTCAGGAAGCAGGTAAGGTGGTCTAGTATTCACATCTCTAAGAATTTGCTATAGTTTATCATGATCCACACAGTTAAAGACTTTAGCATAGTCAATGAAGCAGATTAAGACATTTTTTGTTGGCTTTCTCTATAATCCATGCCTAGTGGCATTCAAAGCAAAATTTTTAAAACAGAATACCTCTTAATAAAACATGTCTTCAGATTTCAGAGGCAGTTCTGAATTGTAGACTTTAACATATCTTCATGTGAGTCATGAAATCTATAGTCATCTTGCTTGAAGTGTTTATTTGTTCATGAGTTCATGGTCATATGCTTTGGAAAACTATAGTAATCAAGAGAAAGCCAGATAAGACTTAAATAATGTGTTTTTATTAGTTTTCACCTTTTTGGTTGTTTTTTGGGGGTACTTCCTATTCAAATTTGTTCATGATTATTTTGGTATTTAGACTAAAATATTTATGCTACCCACAAAATCACCTCTTGTGAATCTATGTAAGACTAGAACCATTTATTTGCTTCTAAGTAAACAAGTTTAACAATCTTAAGAATTTCATATTTAACTTTCATGAAGTTTAACTTGTAAATAGTATCATTTGTCTAAGCTTCTGTTGAGTAGGATTGTTCAGAAATTGACAGCTTATGAATTCAATTAAATATCATTTTGATGATGACAAAACACATTTATATATCATACCCTTACCAATGGCCTTCTTGAAATTTCCTCTTAGAGCTGTACAGCTATCTCACATTTAATAGGGGTAAATAGAACATTTTACTATTTCTCCAAACTCAGTGCTACATATTTACTAATTAAATAAAAGGCAGCCTATCTATCAATGAAAAATTAGTAGTTATTGATGATTTCTCTTTTTTTTTAATTTTATTGTAATAAAGTACATCCTGCTGATTCTGCCTCCAAAATATACCTTATTACATCATCTCCAGTGCCTTCTTTCTTCAGGTCATAACCATCCCTTACCTTGGAAAAAGCATCTTATTTATTCTCCTGTTTCATTCTTGAGTTCCCTTTTCTATTCTGTAAGTGCCATGAAAGATATTTTTGTAAGTGCTACAGTTTATTACACACTGCCACAGCCTTCCTTTATCACACCAAGTATACTCCCTACCTCAGGGCCTTTGTATGTGCTGTTCCCTCTACCTGGGATATCTTGGCTCTTTACCTCATTGCTTTCAGGTCTTATTCAGGTTCCTTTTCAGTGAGACTTTCTATATCTCACCTAAAATAATTGTTCCCCTTGATCTCCTTACTTCTGGAGTTCCTTAAAAGTTCTAGTTGTTTTCAATTCTCTAAGAGTTTGCCTTAAGCTTATGAAGGGCATAACATATCTTTTATTTATTTACTTTGCTTCTTTGTCTCTTATTCCACAGTATAACTCAATGATGATGAAGATCTTATCTACGTTTCTCTGTGCTGGAATATTTTCCCTTCACTCTTGATGTGGTAGTTTCATCTCTTTTAACATTCAGTTTAAATAGAATATATCTTGGGAGAATGTTTTTTGACCACTCCATCTAGAGTCAGTTCAATTTAATGTATTATTTCACTTTCCCATTTTAAAAAAACTGTAGTAGCACAACCTACAATCATTTTCCTTGGCTTTATGCCTCCAATGGTTGGTACAATATTTGTCAAATGACTAATTAAATGAATGAGAGAATAAATAAAGTGTAGAATATAAACCATGACTGAAGATAAGACTAGAGGAAAATTCTTACATTAAGAACTTTGGAAAGTATGTATTTTCAAATCCATTTATTGATTTGATTTTTTACATTTATATCATTATTTCTTTTAAAAATCAACCTTACACACAAACATCATGTATTGCAATACTTGGAATAAATCTCAAAATTAAATTGAGGTTCTAATTTTTATTAGCTATGCAGCCATGGACAAGACACTGAACATTAATTTCTTTATTAATACAGTAGGGATATTTATACCTTCATTATAAGTTTAAATGTGGTAACATTTATTTGATGGTTTTGTTTCTGCTGTTAATAGTGTAAAAGGAAAGTGCTCACAGAAGTGGGTGAAAGCTCCTTTGAATAAGAAATAAAATACATGTTCACATAGCACTAAGCACCCTGGGGGTAGATAAGTTACAAAGATTAGGGTTTGCATAATTGGTGTAACTCATAGATTGCATTAACCTTATGAAGGGCAGCCATTTTTCATAGGTGTTGAGAATAATGTTAAAGAATACCAAAACCTAAGCCCTAACAATCATGAAAGTTAGCATGGATTATTAAGCTAATTAAAACACTGGGGCTCTGGAGACATGAATTTTAATACACATTTTGCCACTAACTTATAATGTAACCTTAGGCAAGAGAGCAGGTCTCTTTATTCTTTGCTTTCTTCATCTGTGAAGTGAACATTACCTTCCAGAGGTGGTTGTGCTGCATAGCAATGAACTGAGGTAGAGTATACTGTAAGAATGGCATCCTTATGGTAACTGGAATGGAGTAAAATAAAAAGGATGTAACATAGCTAAAAGAAACCCACAGACAGACAGGTTACATCTTGTTTTTTTCTGCTGGTTTATTGTTCACAGAGGGAATGGAATCATTTTGTTGTTTGCTATTTGGTTTACTCCTCTTAACCCCCTCAAATAGCCTCCAAAAAAAGTAAGTCACAAAACTTTTCAGAATATTCCAACAACCTAAAGATTAGGATAATTTATGGCCAGCAAATGTTAATTAAGATCATATATTTATATAATGTACCTTAAGTGAGGTAGACAGAGTTACCTCTTTCAGAGTACTTATATCTATTGCTCCTTAATGAAAGCTCTGATGTCTGTGTTACTCTTTACTGACCCAGAAGCATAATTGGGAAGTAATATTATCATAATCATAAGGGATTTGATTTAGGTCATACCTGAATTGTCTCATGGCTTTCCATACTTTATTAAATTTAAATCTGAATTTGGCAATAAGGAGTTCATGATCTGAGCCACAGTCAGCTCCTGGTATTGTTTTTGTTAACTGTATAGAGCTTCTCCATCTTTGGCTGCAAAGAATGTAATCAATCTGATTTTGGTGTTGACCATCTGGTGATGTCCATGTGTAGAGTCTTCTCTTGTGTTGTTGGAAGAGGGTGTTTGCTATGACCAGTGCATTTTCTTGGCAAAACTCTATTAGTTTTTGCCCTGCTTCATTCTGTATTCCAAGGCCAAATTTGCCTGTTACTCCAGGTGTTTCTTGACTTGCTACTTTTGCATTCCAGTCCCCTATAATGAAAAGGACATCTTTTTGAGGTGTTAGTTCAAAACGGTCTTGTAGGTCTTCATAGAACCATTCAACTTCAGCTTCTTTAGCATTACTGGTTGGGGCATAGACTTGGATTACTGTGATACTGAATGGTTTGCCTTGGAAACAGACAGAGATCATTCTGTCATTTTTGAGTTTGCATCCAAGTACTGCATTACAAACTATTTTGTTGACCATGATGGCTACTCCATTTCTTCTAAGGGATTCCTGCCTGCAGTAGTAGATATAATGGTCTTCTGAGTTAAATTCTCCCTTATGATTATACAGTGGAAGTAAGAAATAGATTTAAGGGCCTAGATCTGATAGATAGAGTGCCTGATGAACTATGGACTGAGGTTCGTGACATTGTACAGGAGACAGGGATCAAGACCATCCCCATGGAAAAGAAATACAAAAAAGCAAAATGGCTGCCTGGGGAGGCCTTACAAATAGCTGTGAAAAGCAACGGAGAAAAGAAAAGATATAAGCATCTGAATGCAGAGTTCCAAAGAATAGCAAGAAGAGATAAGAAAGCCTTCCTCAGTGATCAATGCAAAGAAATAGAGGAAAACAACAGAATGGGAAAGACTAGAGATCTCTTCAAGAAAATTAGAGATGCCAAGGGAAGATTTCATGCAAAGGTGGGCTCAATAAAGGACAGAAATGGTATGGACCTAACAGAAGCAGAAGATATTAAGAGGTGGCAAGAATACACAGAAGAACTATACAAAAAAGATCTTCATGACCCAAATAATCACGATGGTGTGATCACTCCCCTAGAGCCAGATATCCTGGAATGTGAAGTCAAGTGGGCCTTAGAAAGCATTACTACAAACAAAGCTAGTGGAGGTGATGAAATTCCAGTGGAGCTATTTCAAATCCTGAAAGATGATTCTGTGAAAGTGCTGCATTCAATATGCCAGCAAATTTGGAAAACTCAGCAGTGGCCAAAGGACTGGAAAAGGTCAGTTTTCATTCCAATCCCAAAGAAAGGCAATGTCAAAGAATGTTCAACTACTGCACAATTGCACTCATCTCACATGGTAGTAAAGTAATGCTCAAAATTCTCCAAGCCAGGCTTCAGCAATATGTGAACTGTGAACGTCCAGATGTTCATCTGGTTTTAGAAAAGGCAGAGGAATCAGAGACCAAATTGCCAACATCTGCTGGATCAGTGAAAAAGCAAGAGAGTTCCAGAAAGGCATCTATTTCTGCTTTATTGACTATGCCAAAGCCTTTGACTGTGTGGATCACAATAAACTGTGGAAAATTCTGAAAGAGATGGGAATACCAGACTACCAGACCTGCCTCTTGAGAAATTTGTATGCAGGTCAGGAAGCAACAGTTAGAACTGGACATGGAACAACAGACTGGTTCTAAATAGGAAAAGGAGTACGTCAAGACTGTATATTGTCACTCTGCTTATTTAACTTATATGCAGAGTACATCATGAGAGACGCTGGGCCGGAAGAAGCACAAGCTGAAATCAAGATTGCTGGGAGAAATATCAATAAGCTCAGATATGCAGATGACACCACCCTTATGGCAGAAAGTGAAGAGGAACTCAAAAGCCTCTTGATGAAAGTGAAAGAGGAGAGTGAAAAAGTTGCCTTAAAACTCAACATTCAGAAAACCAAGATCATGGCATCTTGTCCCATCACTTCATGGGAAATAGATGGGGAAACAGTGGAAACAGTGTCAGACTTTATTTTTTTGAGCTCCAAAATCCCTGCAGATGGTGACTGCAGCCACAAAATTAAAAGACACTTACTCCTTGGAAGAAAAGTTATGACCAACCTAGATAGCATATTGAAAAGCAGAGACATTACTTTACCAACAAAGGTCTGTCTAGTCAAGGCTATGGTTTTTCCAGTGGTCATGTATGGATGTGAGAGTTGGACTGTGAAGAAGGCTGAGTGCTGAAGAATTGATGCTTTTGAACTGTGGTGTTGGAGAAGACTCTTGAGAGTCCCTTGGACTGCAAGGAGATCCAACCAGTCCATTCTGAAGGAGATCAGCCCTGGGATTTCTTTGGAAGGAATGATGCTAAAGCTGAAACTCCAGTACTTTGGCCACCTCATGCGAAGAGTTGACTCATTGGAAAAGACTCTGATGCTGGGAGGGATTGGGGGCAGGAGGAGAAGGGGACGACAGAGGATGAGATGGCTGGATGGCATCACTGACTTGGTGGACATGAGTCTGAGTGAACTCCAGGAGTTGGTGATGGACAGGGAGGCCTGGCGTGTTGCAATTCATGGGGTCGCAAACAGTCAGACACGACTGAGCTACTGAACTGAACTGAACTGAAGATTATCATAGTGGATTGTGGATGAGTATAGCACTTCTTGTACTAAGTGCTCTACCAGAATATGCAATGGATGGATGTCATCAGTGTGTAAATTATGGGCTTCAGTTTAAGATAAATTAGCCTACCTGTAGCACATTGCAATTTTCTATATAAAATTAATTTATTTTACATCCAAAATTACTATTTATTAATTTGTGTAGGTTATTCATTTTATTTAGAGAGTATTTCTGTGTGATGTATCTGTAAGTTGACTTTTGAATACTGTTCTTTATTTCATTAGTAATTTTAATAAATTCTAAAATCTTGCAACTTCATTTTCAGCATTAAGAAATAACTCAAATTCAGAAAGTTCTGTTTTATGTATACTATTTCTAGTATATTAGGGAAAACTTTTTTTTTTAATTTCAACAATGTTAACAAAAATATATTCTTTACTCTTTAAAGAAGCATCTAAATTAATGCTTAGAAAGCCCAAACCATGCCAGAAAATCTAGATTCAATATTGTTTACTCAAGAATAACTTGGCTTAGTGCTTCTACTTCAGGGGACCTGGGTTCAGTCTCTGATTTTGGTACTATCCTGCAAGCCCTGCAGCCAAAACAACAAAAAACCACACACTCTCAGGAATTTCTTGGTTGTTCATGATTGGGAACAAAGACCCCACAGTCTATACTGCACAGCCAACAAACAACAATAACAACAAAAGAATGGCTCATACCTCTCAAGAAAATGAAATTTCCTTTTTCATTTTCTTCACACTTGGATGGTTTGTTGTAATGCAATCATGGGTACTGGTTTGAGCATATTTTTTTTTAATTTTAATTGGAGGCTAATTACTTTACAATATTGTATTGGTTTTGCCATACATCATGTTGATGTATGAGCATATTTTTTTACATAGTATATGGCCTCCTTTTCAAGGCATATGAATAAAGAAACTGCAAATAGAGGAAAAAATTGCAGAACATTGCATGAGGATATTTGGAAGCCATGAACTATTTGAAACGTCTGCCACACTAAATTGTTGCAAAAAAATTCAGAAGTATTGTTTGCTTATCTAAGGGACTTCCCAATATTAATATGTGTGTGTGTGTGTGTGTGTGTGTGTGTGTGTGTATACACATATATACATATCAGAAAGAAATAGATCAGCTGGTTCTACTGGAATAGTTTGTATTTCTGTGTGTCAACCATGAATATAAATTCAGTAAGTAATGAGTGATCACAAATGAATCTTGTTTATTTTCAAGTAAACTGTGACATTGTTAACATTACCACATGCTTTCTAAAGTCATAGTATAAACCAACACTGTTGTGAATATTTCCTGTGCTTCATCAGAAAAGACAGCCTCAAGTACTTATATATCCCCCAAATGTTTGTTTTACAGTTCTATCTCAGCTCTTAAGACTAGTAGGAATTCTGGAGTGAAGGATGAATACATTAAACCTCTTATTAAGGTATTCTGAAAATTGTTGGTTTCATTTACTCTTTCAACAAACTAATCCATAAGTTGATGTCGACTTTATTTGACCTTCATGCAAGTGTTGCACTCTGAGGATAGAATGTGGGATGACTGTCTCTGTAAATGTTTTGTTTGAAAATATAGTCCAATAACATTGATTTACAGTGATGTCTAGTCACAAAACCCTTATGAATACAGCATTCAAAATGAATAGGACAGTGACAGTACATCATTCTAGGGAAGGGGAACAGCTCAGCAGTATGAATCATAGACGTACATAACGAGTGTCACTTATAACACATTAATATTAAGGGATGTAGTTTACATTTTAGAATGACTCAGTATGCAAACACTGCATTTCAACTTTACAGTGCATACTTAGTCAACACAGGGAGCTTTATAGCAAAGATTTTACGCATTACAAAAATAGCCATTGACTTTTAACCCTATATATCTATTGGTAGCAATATTCTCTGGACTAATAATAATACTTGTAATAACAATAAAAGTAAAATTGATTGCCAAGTAATTTCAGAGACCTCATTAGCCTTTGAAGCTAGGGATTTATTATTTTATATGATGAAAAGATTATATTAGCAACATCCAAGATAGATTCTGACTGAGATTTATGATACCTTACATATTTCTCCAAGGAATATGAAATACATGTGTAACTATGTATTTATACTAAACAAATAACAGAGATTTTGCTGCTAACATCTTCCAGCTTATTGTCTTTCAGTTCCTCTACAATATGCCCCAAGAGTGGACAGAAAAAGAAATTACTGATGTTATACAGACATTAGGAGGCAGTTTAAAGCAGCTTTAGTTGAATTGAGCAATAGGGAAACTTACAGTTTAACAGCTTTGCTAGCAGGTGTTCTTGTTGTAGTGGTAAAATGCTGCATGTTTTACTCAATAATGGTGATAATACCATTGAGTTATCCCAAAACTGTTTGTAAAAACTCAAGTAATAAAAGCACATTATGGTTTCTCTATTAGTCCAGTGTTGCTTTAAACCATGTGCCCCCAAATATGTCAGCTTTGAAAATGTCTCTTATTTAACAGGGCGGGGGGAAATGAGAACTTTTAAAATGAAATTTGATTTAACCTTTTCTATTTTATTAGAGCAGCTCTTTGTCAGTGTATTTTTCTTGGCTGTTGAACATGTCATTAACAGTGTAAAAGACTTACCGATAAGTGTACTGTCACCTACCTTTAAGGTAACTAATTATAATAAAAAATACTGCATTTCCCCATGAGGCTTTCAGATAATACAGAATCTCCTCTGGTTAAACCTCAGAACCTTTATAGAATTAAAAGCTTCACCTTAGGGCATGTCAAATCAGCTCACATTTTAAAAATGGCATTAGTTATTTAAGCATGATTATTTTAGTTTGACCATAGACATTTTTATTTGTTTTGGTTTAGGTTTTATTTTCCATGTAGGAAGTATAATAAAAGGAAAAATTATAAATGCAGATATACAGAGAGGAGAATTTAAAATAAGCAGAAAGACTGACACCAATGCCATAATAATGGTAGTTCTCTCACTGAGCTCTTAGAGGGTTTTACTTTAGGTTGAGGCACATGAATAGGTTTTCAACCTAAGCTATTCTTAATTAGAGAAACTTTTGTATGTCCCATCTCAGTGGTCAGCCGTCCATTCAACATTTATTCATTTTCCAATGAGGCATCATGCCAGGTACTGAGGCTATACAAATGAAGAGATAGGAACTGACCTCCAGGGACTCAGTGTCCAGCAGAAGATACAATCATGAAAGCCAAAAAAAACGGACAAGGAAAAATGCAGACCGTGTTATGAAAGTGCTAGGAACAAAGTAATAGGAGAACACAGAGGAGAAAACACAAAGCTCACCTGGAGCTTTCAGACAGTGCCTAAGGATTGCACTTGCATAAGATTAGTCAATGGTGATTTCCCTGGGCACTGAGGGCATGCACACCAGAGTTTGAAGGACAGCACTTACTTAAATCATGTTCAGAATTCAATATATAGTGATGTCCATTTTCTACTACAAATGTATAGGTCCAGTTGTGTATCTTTTGAATCTCATCTCATGAATGTATCAACTGACTTGAGGTCAAGTTTATGAATACATATATTGACTAATACAGCATAAACAAGAATGAGATTAGTCATAACAGTTTGTTAGAGGAAAATGGCTGAGTCTTCTACAGCTATTTCAATAATCAATGAATATTTTAACATAGATTGGAAATAATATATTAAGATATGAACTTAAAAATAATTCTACTGTAAGTTTAGCCATTATATATTCAAATTTACTGAATTTCTTTTTATTGGCTGATTTGACCTTAAACAGGAATCACTTCTCTCAGCAGCCATAAAAGACTAGAATAAAAATCTGTTTAAATCCTGGTAAAATATTTTGAGCTTTCCTGGTGGCTCAGACAGTAAAGAATTTTCCTACAGTGCAGCACACCTGGGTTTGATCCCTAGGTTGGGAAGATCCCCAGGAGAAGGAAAGAACAACCCACTCTAATATTTTTGCCTGGAGAATTCCATGGACCAAGGACCCTGATGAGCTACTCCATGAAGCATGTAATGTCATACATAAAAATAATTAAAATGCAACCAATTCTCAAAACACAACATAGAATTTTAAAAATTACTTGATGCATTATTAACAAATGTAAAAAAATTCTATATGGAAATACCAATATTTATTGATTTGTACTATTACTACTATTACTAATTTAACTACTGCTTCTCTAGTGGCTCAGATGGAGAAGGAAATGACAACCACTCCAGTGTTCTTGCCTAGAGAATCCCGTGGACAGAAGAACCTGGTGGGCTGCTGTCCTTAGGGTCGCACAGAGTTGGACATAACTGAAGCAACTTAACAAGAATGCATGCATTGGAGAAGGAAATGGTAACCCACTCCAGTATTCTTGCCTGGAGAATCCCAGGGAAAGAGGAGCCTGGTGGGCTGCTCCATCTATGGAGTCGCACAGAGTCGGACATGACTGAAGTGACTCAGCAGCAGCAGCAGCAGTGGCTCAGATGGCAGAGAATCTGCCTGCAATGCAGGAAATCCGGGTCAATCCCTAGGTCAGGAAGAACCCCTGGAGAAGGAAAGGGCAATCCACTCCAGTATTCTTGCCTGGAAAATTGCACAGATGCAATAGACATGAATTTGAGTACATTCTGGGAGTTGGTGATGGACAGGAAAGCCTGGTGGGCTACAGTCCATGGGGTTACAAGAGTCGGACATGACTTAGTTATTAAACCACTATATAACTACTGTTACTAATATAACTACTGCTAAAATCTGTGCTTTTATCATGTGTTAGTCACTCTACTTGCTTTACAGAGATTATATCATTTGACAAATAAAACCCCACTGTATTAATTATTTTATTTTTCTGATCTAATAGATGAGAAAAATGAGGTTCAGACAGGTGAAATTACTCATTGAATGTAATAAAACTAGTAAGTAGAGCAATCAATATAAAAACCCAATCTAACTCTCTGTGACTCAGAGGTTGCAACTGAAACCTCAATGCCATGATGTGTTAATATGCTAATATTTAATACATATAGGGATGTAATTTTCCAACTTTATGTATTACTTACATAGATGATAGGACCACAGTCATGAAGTTAGCAACAAAGCCCTACATTTTATAATTCTAGAGTCAGATTATTATCCTTGAACCATGCTACCTTTTAATGAAAGCCCTACAAAACTTTGTATAGATACTCACTAAATATTCTATACTTAATATATCCCAAGGCCAGAATCTGCTTTGATTAAATGAAATCAAGTATAATCATGTTGATTTGAGCTAATTATTAATTTAGAAAGTCATTATGTAAATAATTATCATGTTTATTCAGCCATTTAATGGCATGATCTTGAAGGCCAAAAATGCAGCATAATCAGTGTTAACCTATAATGAAAAGAGAATATAGTAATACGAAAAAATGATATACGTTCTGTGATTTATTATATATAAAATAAATATTTAAAGACTATATGGAAAAAGTCACCAAATTAGCACAATAATAGTGAAATTATGGGTGATTTATTAAAATATGAATTTTTGGATAAAGTTTTAAGATTTAAAAATGTATGAATAAATATTCAAATAAAAGTAAAAGCATAATAGAAATTTGATTTCAGCTATTAAAACTGATTTTCTCCTGCTGACAGTATATAAAATATTTGTCAAGTCTTTGCAAATATTTTTATAACTTAGACATAAATTTATGTAAAGAGCCCTTAACTCTCTAAGGCCAATTCTTCCTTTGGGTTTCTAAAATCTTGCATGTTTTATTTTGCATTTTAAAGTAATATTTTTAGAAAGAGTTATTATTAATATTGTCATTCCAAGGTTTCTTTGAACCACTATTTAATCTATAAAACATTGTTTAATCTAAATTAATATGTATTAATAAACACACATATATATGTATACATCTGTATATATGTGTAGATATATGTGACTCAGTATATATGATAATCTTATATATATAAATGGGGCTTCCCTGGTGGCTCAGAGGTTAAAGCATCTGCTCGCGATGTGGGAGATGGTTCAGTCCCTGGGTCGGGAAGATACCCTGGAGAAGGAAATGGCAACCCACTCCAGTACTCTTGCCTGGAGAATCCCATGGACAGAGGAGCCTGGTAGGCTACAGTCCACGGGGTCGCAAAGAGTCAGACATGACTGAGCAACTTCACTCTCACTTTCACTTTATATATATAAAGGTTGCTGCTAACTTGTGTCCAACTCTTTGCAACCTCATGGGCTATAGTATGCCACACTCCTCTGTCCATTTGATTTCTCAGGCAAGAATATTGGAGTGGGTTGCCATTTGCTTCTACAGGGGATCTTCTTGACCCAGGAATCAAACCCACATCTCCTGCATTGGGAGGCAGATTCTTTACTGCTGAACCACCAGCAAACGCTCATCTCATTGCACAAATGTTTACAAATGTCTTTCCTTCATGAGATTTGTGTTTCTCAACAGCGTGACCCCAGAGTCTTCTAAAGGCTTAAAATCTATTAGATGATAAATGTCCAAAAAAGGATTCAGGTCAGTCGCTTAGCCGTGTCTGACTCTTTGCTACCCCATAGACAGCAGTATGACAGGCCTCCTTGTCCATTACTAATTCCCAGAGTCTACTCAAACTCAAGTCCATTGAGTAGGTGATGCCATGCAACTATCTCATCCTCTGTTGTCCCCTTCTTCTCCACCTTCAATCTTTCCCAGCATCAGGGTCGTTTCAACTGAATCGGTTCTTCGCATCAGGTGGCCAAAGTACTGGTGTGTCAGCTTCAACATCCATCCTTCCAATGAACATTCAGTACTGATTTCCTTTAGGATGGACTGGTTGGATCTCCTTGCAGTCCAAGGGACTCTCAAGAGTCTTCTCCAGCACCACAGTTCAAAAGCATCAATTCTTTCTTTATAGTCCAACACTCACATCCACACAAGACTACTGGAAAAATCATAGCCTTGACTAGACAGAACTTTGTTGGCAAAGTAATGTCTCTGCTTTTTAATATGTAGTCTAGGTTGGTCATAACTTTTCTTTCAAGGAGCGTCTTTTAATTTCATGACTGCAGTCACCATCTGCAGTGATTTTGGAGCCCCCAAAAATAAAGTCTGACACTGTTTCCACTGTTTCCCCATCTATTTCCCATGAACTGATGGGACCAGATGCCATGATATTAGTTTTCTGAATGTTGAGCTTTAAGTCAACTTTTTCACTGTCCTCTTTCACTTTCATCAAGAAGCTCTTTAGTTCTTCGCTTTCTGCCATAAGGGTGGTGTCATCTGCATATCTGAAGTTATTGATATTTCTCCCAGCAATCTTAATTCCAGCTTTGCTTCATCCAGCCCAGCATTTCTCATGATGTACTCTGCATATAAGTTAAGTGAGCAGGGTGACAATATATAAGGTGATGTATTCATTTTCCTATTTGGAACCAGTCTGTTGTTCCATGTCCAGTCCTAACTGTTGCTTCCTGACCTGCATACATATTTTTCAAGAGGCAGGTCAGGTGGCATGGTATTCCCATCTCTTTAAGAATTTTCCACAGTTTATTGTAATCCACACAGTCAAAGGCTTTGGCATAGTCAATAAAGCAGAAATAGATGTTTTTCTGAAACTCTCTTGCTTTTTCGATGATCAAATGTATGTTGGCAATTTGATCTCTGGTCCCTCTGCCTTTTCTAAAACCAGCTTGAACATCTGGAAGTTCATGGTTCACGTTCTGTTGAAGCCCAGCTTGGAAAATTTTGAGCATTACTTTAGTAGCATGTGAGATAAGTATGATTGTCCGGTAGTTTGAACATTCAGTGGCATTGCCTTTCTTAGGGACTGGAATGAAAAATGACATTCTCCAGTCCTGTGGCCACTCCAAATTTGCTGACATATTGAGTGCAGCACTTGCACAGCATCATCTTTTAGGATTTGAAATAGCTCCACTGGAATTCCATCACCTCCACTAGCTTTGTTCCTAACAATGCTTCCTAAGGCCCACATGACTTCACATTCTAGGATGTCTTGCTCTAGGTGAGTGATCACACAATCTTGATTATCTGGGTCATGAAAATCTTTTTTTTGTACAATTCTTCTGTGTATTCTTGCCACCTCTTCTTAATATCTTCTGCTTCTGTTAGGTCCATACCATTTCTGTCCTTTATTGAGCTCATCTTTGTGTGAAATGTTCCCTTGGTTTATCTAATTTTCTTGAAGAGATCTCTAGTCTTCCCATTCTATTTTCCTCTATTTCTTTTCACTGATCACTGAGGGAGGCCTTCTTATCACTCCTTGCTATTCTTTGGAACTCTGCATTCAAATGAATGCATCTTTCCTTTTCTCCTTTGCTTTTGGCTTCTTTTCTTTTCACAGCTATTTGTAAGGCCTCCTCAGACAGCCCTTTTGCTTTTTTGCATTTCTTTTTCTTGGGGATGGTCTTGATCCCTGTCTCCTGTACAATGTCATAAATCTTCATTCATAGTCCATCAGGCACTCTATCAGATCTAGTCCCTTGAATATTTCTCACTTCCACTGTATAATAGTAAGGGATTTGATTTAGGTCATACTTGAATGTCTCATGGTTTTCCCTACTTTCTTCAATTGAAGTCTGAATTTGGCAATAAGGAGTTCATGATCTGAACCACAGTTAGCTCCCAGTCTTGTTTTTGCTGAACATAAAGAGCTTTTCCATCTTTGGCAGCAAGGAATATAATCGATCTGATTTCTTTGTTGATCATCATGGTGAAGTCCATGTGTAGAGTCTTCTCTTGTGTTCTTAGAAGATGGTGTTTGCTATGATCAGTGCATTCTCTTGGCAAAGCCCTATTAGTCATTGCCCTCACTCATTCTGTACTCCAATGCAAAATTTGCCTGTTCCAGGGTTTCTTGACTTCCTACTTTGCATCCCAGTTCCCTAGAATGAAAAGGACATCTTTTTTGGGGGTTACTTCTAGAAAGTCTTGTAGATCTTCACAGAAACATCGACTTCAGCTTCTTCAACATTGCTTGTTGGGGCATAGATTTGGATTACTGTGATATTGAATGGTTTACCTTGGTAACGAACAGAGATCATTCTGTTGTTTTTGAGATTGCATTCCAGTACTGCATTTCAGATTTTTGTTGACAATGATGGCTACCCCACTTCTTCTAAGGATTTCTTGCCCTCAGTAGTAGATATAATGATCACCTGAGTTAAATTCTACCATTCCAATCTATTTTAGTTCACTGATTCCTCAAATGTCAATGTTTACTCTTGCCATCTCCTGTTGACCACTTCCAATTTACCATGATTCATGAACCTTAGGTTCAGGTTCCTATGCAATATTGCTCATTACAGTATCAGACTTTACTTCCATCACCAGTCACATCAACAACTGGGCTTTTTTTTTTTTTTTTTTTTGCTTTGGCTGTGTCTCTTCATTCTTTCTGGGGTTATTTCTTCACTCTTCTCCAGTAACATATTGAGCACCTACCAACCTGGGGAGTTCATCCGGCAGTGTTCTATCTTTTTGCCTTTTCATACTGTTTGTGGGGTTCTCTAGGCAAGAATCCTGAAATGGTCTGCCATTCTCTTCTGTGGACCACATTTTGTCCAAAATCTTCACCATGACCCATCTGTCTTGGGTGGCCCTACATGGCATGGCTTATAGTTTCATTGAGTTAGACAAGACCATGGTCCTTGTCATCAGTTTGATTAGCTTTCTGTGACTGTGGGTTTCATTCTGTCTGCCCTCTGAGGGATAAGGGTAAGAGGCTCATGGAAGCTTTCTGCTAGGAAAGACTGACCGTGGGGAAACTGGGTCTTGTTCTGATGGGTAGGGCCATGCTCAGTAAATCTTTAATCCAATTTTCTGTTTTTGGGCGGAGCTTTGTTCCCTCTCTCTTGTTTGACCTGAGACCAAACTGTGGTGGAGGTAATGAAAAATGACAACCTACTTCAACAGGTCTCATGCATGCACTGCCACACTCAGTGCCCCCGACCCTGCAACAGGCCACCACTGACCCAACAGCGTCCTCCGCCAGAGACTCCTGGACACTCACAGGCAAGTCTGGGTCAGTCTATTGTGGGGTCACTGCTCTTTTCTCCTGGGTCCTGGTGCACGCAAGGGTTTGTTTGTGCCCTCCAAAAGTCTGTTTCCCCAGTCCTGTGTAAGTTCTGGCAGCTCTGTGGTGGGGTTAATTGTGACCTCCTCCAACAGGGCTTATGCCACAGCCAGGTCTGCTTCACACAGAGCCTCTGCCCCTGTGGAAGGCCACTGCTAACCCACACCTCCACAGGAGACACTCAAACACTCAAAGGCAGGTCTAGCACAGTTTCTGTGGAGTATCCTGGTACACACAAGGTCTTATTTGAGCCCTCCAAGCATCTCTGGCAGGTATGGGGTTTGATTTTAAGTGCATTTTGCTCCTCCTGCCATTTTGCTGGGGTTTCTCCTTTGCCCTTGAATGTGGGGTATCTTTTTTTGGTGGGATCCAACGTTTTCCTGTGGATGGTTATTCAACAGTGAGTTGTAATTTTGGAGTTCTCACAGGAGAAGATGAGCACACGTCCATCTTCACCTGAACTTCTCCATAGTTCATACCAACTATGAACATCCACAGTTGGTAAATAAGCTTATGAAAGATGTTGAGCTTCATGTCTTTGGGAAATGAAAATTAAAACAACGAGATAGCACTGCGCACCTATTAAAAAGGCCAAAATCAGAACACTTGTGACAAATGCTGACAAGGATGTGGAACAATAGGAAATTGTACTCAATGTTGGTAGGAATGAAAAATGATATTGCCATTTTGAAAGACAATTTGTTAGTTACCTGTGAAACTAAACATTCTTACCATAATATTCAGTCACTGCACAACTTTATTTAGCCAAATTTTTGAAAATATATGCCCACACAGAAACCTGAGCATGGATGGTCATAGCAGCTGAATGCCCTTCATCAGGTGAATGGAGGAATACACTGTGCTGCACACAGACTATGGAGCATTATTGAGCACTTAACAGAGATGATCTAACAAACCACGAAAAAGTAAGAGGATATTCCTAAGGGAAAGAAGCCAGTCTGAGAAAGTTTTATATTTTACGATTTTATATGACATTCTGAAAAAGACAAAAACTATATAGTTAAATGACAAATAGTTGGCATGAGTTAAGGGTAAGTGAGGATGAAGAGCCAGAGCATACAGGGTTTTTAGAGCAGTGAAACTTTTCTGGATAATACTGTAATATCAAATACATATTATACATTTGTGAAAGGAAGGTATAACACTAAGAATTAACCTTAATGTATATTATGGACTTAGGTGATAATAACGTGTCAGCATAGCTTCACTGATTTTTATAAATACAATGCTGTAGTCTGGTAAGTTGATAGCAGGGGTACCCTGTGGAGAGGGGAAAGAGAAGTCAGGGAACTCTGTACTTTCTACTCAATATTGCTTTGAACTAGAATTGTTATAAAAAATAAACTCTGTGTAAAAGGGGAGAAAAAGAAAACCTTGCACCAAAGACCACAATAACTGGATACATTTTTCAACATATATGAAATGAAGGAGTTTTATTATCTCAAGTGTATGTCTTCCAAATCAATAAGAAAATAAGGAATAACTTTAAAATAGTGTACAAAATACAATATGAAGAAAGTCACAGAATATGAAACACAAATGATTGAAAGTCCATTTCATACAATCTCAACATCACTGGTAATCACAAAAATAAAAATTAAATCACAATATGACTTTATTTATGCAATTTAGATTGTCAAAACTTTAAAAGCCTGAAATTACCAGTCACTAGCAGATACGCCAGAAAATTTGGAAAACTCAGCAGTGGCCACAGGACTGGAAAAGATCAGCTTTCATTCCAATCCCAAAGAAAGGCAATGCCAAAGAATGCTCAAACTACTGCACAATTGCACTCATCTCACACGCTAGTAAAGTAATGCTCAAAATTCTCCAAGCCAGGCTTCAGCAATACGGAACTATGAAATTCCAGATGTTCAAGCTGGTTTTAGAAAAGGCAGAGGAACCAGATATCAAATTGCCAACATCCGCTGGATCATCGAAAAAGCAAGAGAGTTCCAGAAAAACATCTATTTCTGCTTTATTGACTATGCCAAAGCCTTTGACTATATGGATAACAATAAACTGTTGAAAATTCTGAAAGAGATGGGAATAACAGACCACCTGATCTGCCTCTTGAGAAACTTGTACGCAGGTCAGGAAGCAACAGTTAGAACTGGACATGGAACAACAGACTGGTTCCAAATAGGAAAAGGAGTATGTCAAGGCTGTGTATTGTCACCCTGCTTATTTAACTTCTATGCAGAGTACATCATGAGAAACGCTGGGCTGGATGAAGCACAAGCTGGAATCAAGATTGCCGGGAGAAATATCAATAACCTCAAATATGCAGATTACACCTACCTTATGGCAGAAAGTGAAGAAGAACTAAAGAGCCTCTTGATGAAAGTGAAAGAGGAGAGTGAAAAAGTTGGCTTAAAGCTCAACATTCAGAAAACTAAGATCATGGCATCCAGTCCCATCACTTCATGGCAAATAGACAGGGAAACAGGAGAAACAGTGGCAGACTTTATTTTTTGGGACTCCAAAATCACTGCAGATGGTGATTGCAGACAAGAAATTAAAAGGTACTTACTCCTTGGAAGGAAAGTTATGACCAACCTAGACAGCATATTAAAAAGCAGAGACATTACTTTGCCAACAAAGGTCCATCTAGTCAAGGCTATGCTTTTTCCAGTGGTTATGTATGGATGTGAGAGTTGGACTATAAGGAAAGCTGAGCGCCAAAGAGTTGTTGCTTTTGAACTGTGATGTTGGAGAAGACTCTTGAGAGTCTCTTGGACTCTAAGGAGATCCAACTGTCCATCCTAAAGAAGTTCAGTCCTGGGTGATCATTAGAAGGACTGATGTTGAAGCTGAAACTCCAATACTTTGGCCACCTGATGCAAAGAGCTGAGTCATTTGAAAAGACCCTGATGTTGGGAAAGATTGAGGGCAGGAGGAGAAGGGGATGACAGAGAATGAGATGGTTGGACAGCATCACTGACTCAATAGACATGGTTTGGGTGCACTCCGGGAGTTTTGTGATGGACAGGGAGGCCTGGCATGCTGCAGCTCATGGGGTCACAAAGAGTTGGACATGACTGAGCGACAGAACTGAACTGAGCTGAGCAGATATGAAGTACAAGGTACACTCATCCTTTGCTCTTGGAAGTGCAAATTGGAAAACTGGTTTGAATAATAATTTGGTAATATCTACTGCAAGTATATGGATGCCTACCCAAATGGATAGCAATTACTTTTCTGTTAATACAAGAAGAAGAAGTATACCCATATTCGTACAAAGACATTTGTAAAAGTTATAACAGCATGCTGTGTAATGATAAAAAGCAGTATGAAACTGCCTAAATGTCAACAGAAGGAGAAATTAGAGATAAATTCATATATAAGGGAATGTGTTTATGTTTGTATGTATAAATTCTGTAGAATTAGAACACTTAAACTAGTATAATAGAATCTCACAAACATTTTGAGTGGAAAAGTAAATTATATTAGACAACTGAAAATGAGTTATTTTGGACTGGATATTAATTTTTTTCAATTTAGTATAAAATACATTGTTAGGGAATTGGGTACAATTAATAATATTAAATATAAATTTTTATTAGATAATTAAGTGGTATCAGTTCAGTTCAGTCACTCAGTCATGTCCGACTCTTTGCAACCTCATGAATCACAGCATGCCAGGCCTCCCAGTCCATCACAAACTCCTGGAGTTCACCCAAACTCCTGTGCATCGAGTCAGTGATGCCATCCAACCATCGCATCTTCTGTTGTCCCCTTCTCCTCCTGCCCCCAATCCCTCCCAGCATCAGGGTCTTTTGCAATGAGTCAGCTTTTTGCATGAGGTGGCCAAAATATTGGAGTTTCAGCCTCTGCATCAGTCCTTCCAATGAACACCCAGGACTGGTTGGATCTCCTTGCAGTTCAAGGGACTCTCAAGAGTCTTCTCCAACACCACAGTTCAAAAGCATTAATTCTTCGGTGCTCAGCTTTCTTTACAGTCCAACTCTCACATCTATATATGACCACTGGAAAAACCATAGCCTTGACTAGACAGACCTTTGTTGGCAAAGTAATATCTCTGCTTTTTAATATGCTGTCTAGGTTGGTCATAATTTTTCTTCCAAGAGTAAGCGTCTTTCAATTTTATGGCTGCAATCACCATTTTCAGTGATTTTGTAGCCCCCAAAAATAAAGTCAGCCACTGTTTCCACTGTTTCCCCATCTATTTCCCATGAAGTGATGGGATAGTTAAACTGTTTTAAATGGAAGAATTCACTTGTTCTTTAGCGATGTAAGTTTTGAGGTATTAAGTTGTCAAGTTCACATTGTCCAAACTAAAGTCTTTTAGAAACATAAGTACAATTTGTTATTAATAAAATGAGAGTCAAAATAGGGAATTTGTACACAACTATATCAGAAGAGAAAATTGCACAAGTGAATGTATATACCTTGTTTGGAAGATCTTTACATTCTACAAGCAAAGAATACAAATGTATCAATATATCTTAGAAAAATTGTGAAAACTTATCCAACCAGTCCATTCTGAAGGAGATCAGCCCTGGGATTTCTTTGGAAGGAATGATGCTAAAGCTGAAACTGCAGTACTTTGGCCACCTCATGCAAAGAGTTGACTCATTGGAAAAGACTCTGATGCTGGGAGGGATCGGGGGCAGGAGGAGAAGGGGACGTCAGAAGATGAGATGGCTGGATGGCATCACTGACTCGATGGACGTGAGTCTGGGTGAACTCCGGGAGTTGGTGATGGACAGGGAGGCCTGGCGTGCTGTGATTCATGGGGTCACAAAGAGTCGGACATGACTGAGTGACTGAACTGAACTGGACTGATCATTCTTTTGCCCTAAAATAAAAGCATAATTTATTCCTAAAAATATAACTTGAATTTTCTAAATATTATCTAATAAAAATTAACATCAGTAACAACAAAACAAAAAAAAATACTTAAAAACCAAGTTTGTTGTTGCTGTTCAGTTGCTCAGTCATGTCTGACTCTTTGTGACTCTATGGCCTGCAACACACTAGGCTTCCCTGTCCTTCACTATCTCCCAGAGTTTGCTCAAACTCATGTCCATTGAGTCCAGGATACCATCCAACCATCTCATTCTCTGGCCCTCTCCCTTTCTTCTCTTGCCCTCAGTCGTTCCCAGCATCAGGGTCATTTCCAACGAGTCTGCTCTTTGCTTTGGGTGGCAAAAGTATTGGAGCTTCAACTTCAGCATCAGTCCTTCCAATGAACATTCAGAGTTGATTTCCTTTAGGCTTGACTGATCAGATCTGCATGCTGTCCAAGGGACTCTTCAGGAGTCTTCTCCAACACAGCTGTTTGAAAGCATCAATTCTTCAGTGCTCAGACTTCTTTATGGCACAACTCTCATATCCCTACATGATTATTACAAAAACCATATCTTTGATGAGATGGACCTTTGTTGGCAATGTAAAGTGAAAGTGGAAGTTGCTCAATAGTGTACAACTCTTTGAGACCCCATGGACTGTAGCCCATGGAATTCTCCAGGCCAGAATACTAGAGTGGGTAGCCTATTCCTTCTCCAGTGGATCTTCCCAACCCAGGGTGCAAACTCAGGTCTCCCGCATTGCAGATGGATTCTTTACCAGCTGAGCCGCCAGGGAAAACTCAAAGTAATGTCTCTGCTGTTTAATGTGTTGTCTAGGTTTGTCAGAGTGTTTCTTTCAAGGAGTAAGTGTCTTTTAATATAATGGCTGCAGCCATCATCCACAGTGATTTTGGAGCCCAAGAAAATAAAGTTTATCACTGTTTCCAATGTTTCCCCATGTATTTGCCATGTTATGATGGGGCCAGATGCCATGATCTTCAATTTTTGAATATTGAGTTTTAAGCCAGATTTTTCACTCTCCTCTTTCACATTTATCAAGATGCTCTTTAGTTCCTCTTTGCTTTCTATCATTAGGGTGGTGGCATCTGCGTATCTGAGGTTATTGATATTTCTCCTAGCAATCTTGGTTCCAGCTTAAGATTCATCCAGTCTGGCATTTCTCATGATGTACACTGCATAAAACTTAAATAAGCAGAGTGAAAATATACGGCCTTGATGTACTCCTTTCCCAATTTGGAACCAGTCAGTTGTTCCTTGTCCGGTTCTGACTGTTGCTTCTTTTACATGCACACAGGTTTCGCTGGAGGCAAGTAATGTGGTCTAGTATTCCCATCTCTTGAAGAATTTTCCAGTTTTTTCTAATGCACACAGTCAAAGGCTTTAGCATAGTCAGTGAAGCAGAAGTAGTTTTTTTTCTTTTTTAATTCCTTTGTTTTTTCCATGATCCAATGAATGTTTGACCTCTAGTTCTTCTGCTTTTTCTAAATCAACTTGTATATCTGGAAGTTCTTGGTTCACATATGCTTGAAGCCTAGCTTGAAGAGTTTTAGTATTACTTTGATAACATGTGGAGTGAGTGCAATTGTGTGGTAGTTTGAACATTCTTTGGCATTCCCCTTCTATGGGATTGGAATGAAGACCGACCTTTTTCAGTTCTGTGGCCACTGCTTAGTTTTCCAAATTTGCTGGCATATGGGATGCAGCACTTACACATTATCATCTTCTAGGATTTGAAATAGCTCAGCTGGAATTCCATCACCTCAACTAGTTTTCTTTGTAGTAATGCTTCCGAAGGCCCATTTGACTTCGTATTCCAGGATGTACGGCTCTAGGTGTGTGATCACAGCACCTTGGTTATATTGGTCATTAAGACCTTTTTTGTACAGTTTTCCTATGTATTCTTGCCACCTCTCCTTAATAACTTCTCCTTCTGTTAGGTGCATACCGCTTCTGTCCTTATTGTGTACATCTTTGCATGAAATGTTTGTTTGGCATCTGTAATTTTCTTAAAGAGATCTCTAGTCTTTCCCATTCTATTTTTTTTCATCTACATGTTTGCATTATTCACTTAAGGAGACTTTCTAATTTCTCCTTGCTATTCTTCAGAACCCTGCATTCAGATGAGTATATCTTTCCTTTTCTCCTTTGTTGTTCACTTTTCTTCTTTTCTCAGCTGTTTGTAAACCTCCTCAGACAACAATTTTACATTTTTGCACTACTTTTTCTGGAAGATGGTTTTGATCACTGCCTTCTGTACAATGTTAAAACCTCTGTCCATAGTTCTGCAGGCACTGTATCTATCAGATCTAACCCTTTGAATATATTTGTCACTTTCACTGTATAATCACAAGGGATTTGATTTAGGTCATACCTGCATGGCCTACTGGTTTTCCCTACATTGTTCAATTGAAGTCTGAATTTTGCAATAAGGCATTCATGATTTGAGCCACAGTCAGCTCCTGGTCTTGTTTTTGCTGACTGTATGGAGCTTCTCTATCTTCAGCTGCAACAAATATAATCAGTCTGATTTCAGTATTGACCATCTGGTGATGTCTATGTATACAGTCGTCTCTTGTGTTGTTGAAAGAGGGTGTTTACTATGACCAGTGCATTCTCTTTACAAAAGTCTGTTAGTCTTTGTACTACTTCAGTTTGTACTCCTAGGCCAAACTTGCCTGTTACTCCAGGTATCTCTTGACTTCCTATTTTGCATTCCAATCCCCTATGATGAAAAGGACATATTTTTTTGGCATTAGTTCTAGAAGGTCTTGTAAGTCTTCACAGAACTCTCAACTTCTTCAGCATCAGTGGTTGGGGCATAGACTTGGATCAAATTTAAGTCGTCGAAACAAAGTTTTGAGGGAAGGAGAAAATTAGCACAAGTGTTTTTTTTTAAAAATGTGTGCATATTTCTTAAAAAAAATCTATACAATCCAGAGGTAGAAAAATAGGGCTAAATATTTAGATACCTGTATTAAAAGTGAAACATCTACAAATCCTGTGAAAATGCAAAATCCTGCCTAACCATATGGAGAAGTATACATACAGCTTTGTGAAAAATCTTTCATCAAGGCAAATATGTGAATCATAGTTTTTCATTTTCAGTTTATTTTCCTTTTGTTAGTCATATTTTGCCAAATGAAAATATGGGATTTTGTATTTTAACTAATATGAAAGAAACTACTTGGTAGAGTGGAACTGATAGGAATTTGGAAGAGATTTTCCCAATCGTTTAATAGTTTATGAATATTTTTTAAAAATTGATTTCCAGGACAAGCCTAGACAGCATAATAAAAACAGAGACATTACTTTGCCAACAAAGGTCCGTCTATTCAAAGCTATGTTTTTTTCTGGTATTAATGTATAGATGTGAGACGAGGACCATAAAGAAAGCTGAGTGCTGAAGGATTGATGCTTTTGAACTGTGGTATTGGAGAAGACTCTTGAGAGACCCTTGAACTGGAAGAATATCAAACCAGTCAATCATACAGGAAATTAGTCCTGAATATTCATTGGAAAGATTGAGGCTGAAGCAGAAACTCCAATACTTTGGCCACCTGATGCAAAGAGCTGGCTCATTAGAAAAGACCCTGATGCTGGGAAAGATTGAAAGCAGGAGGAGAAGGGGATGACAGAGGACCAGATGGTTGGATGGCATCACTGACTCAATGGACACGAATCTGAGCAAGCGCCAGGAGATGGTGAAGGACAGGGAAACCTTCATGTGCAGACAGGAAGTGCTGCAACCCATGGGGTCACAAAGAGTCAGACATGACTGAGCAATTGAACAACAACAAGGCATTACATACACCTATAGTTTATTAACACATTTTTTTTTAAATTAAGAGGTTAACCATGTAAAAAAAAAAAAGATAAAAAGTGTATCATATTGGTAGACTGCTATTAACCTGATATCCAAAATAATTACTCAGATTTCAGGAAACTGAAAAATAGGTATAGATATTCAAAAACATTCATGTTTTTTTGGAAAGTCTACGTTTCTTAAACTTTAGAAGAACATGTACAAAATATAGGGGAAAATATATATATTGAAGGACAAACCAGAGTATAACATAGTTCTATAAGGAAAGGTGAAAGAAAAATATATCCTAGTATAAGCTAACTCTTGAGCTAGGATAATACTTAAGGAAACAAACCAACAAACAAAATCCTTTGAGTTACACTGGAAGTGAAAAGAAAAGACAAGAAAAATTAGACATATTTCTAAGCGAAATAGTTACAGAACTGTTTGACTTCTCTATCAAAGAAAATGATTTTAAAATTGGAAAGAGTTGAACAAAAATTGTTTGAGTGGACTTGAAACACCTAAGATAACTATTCAAACCCATATTCAATGCATTTTCTGTGTTTTCCTTCCTTTTTACAGTAGTGATGAGTTATCAATAGCCATCCATCTTCTCTCATCTACTGCCCATTTTGATCAATGACACTCATTTTGAAATGGTTATATAGAAAATAATTTGGTTTTTATGTGTGTAATATATTGAAAAGTTTAAATTTGTTCAGGGAAACACCTTTACTTTTCTGTAACCCCCACCTTCAAATGTGATTGATGTACACTTTCACCTGACCTATGACAGAATCTCAGGAAAATCCCAGTGTTTTCAAGTAATGTTCAGGAATTAAAACAGCTTGCCATGTCCACATTTAAAAGTTCATTATATATAATGCACAACTGGTATTTTTTACTCCACTCCTCCTCCACTTTACTCCAGCCAGTGTCTAGAGATGGCCATTTTAAAAAAAAAAGTGAAATAATGCATTGCAGCAACATGGATGAACCTAGAGATTGTCATGATGAGTAAAGTAAGTCAGAGAAGGAAAAATATCATATGACATCCCTTATATGTGAAATCTAAGAAGAAATGATACAAATGAACTTATTTACAAAACAAACAGACTTGAAGACTTAGAGAAAAAGACATGGTTGCTGGAGGAGTGGGGAAAACTGGAGGGGAAGGGTAGCTAAGGTTGGGAATTAACATGAACACATTGCCATTAAAATAGATAACCAATAAGGACCTACTGTATAGCAAAGGGAATTCTACTCAATGTTATATGGCAGCCTGGATGGGAAGGAAATTTAGGGGAGAATGGATATGTGTATGTGTATGACTGAGTCCCTTTGCTGTTCATCTGAAATTATCATGACTTTGTTAATTGGCTATCACTCAGGTGGTAAAGAATCTGCCTTTGAACCAGGAGAGCTGGATTCGATCCCTGGGTTAGGAAGATCTCCTGGAGAAGGGAATGGCTACTCACGCCAGTATTCTTCCCTGGAGAATTCCATGGACAGAGAAGCCTCGAAGGCTACAGTCCACGGGGCCACAAAGAATCTGACGTGACTGACTGACACTTTCACTTTTTCAGTATAAAATAAAAAGTTTAAAAGAAAGAAAAAGAAAGCTTAATCTGTTTTCTGCTGTTTTTAATACTTTTAGAATAGAGTCAGGAGCCATGACAGGAAGCAGAGAGAGGAATTTTGTGATTGGTATTCTGTAAGAGAAATATTGAAATTTTATCCTTCACAGGGGACAGTTGTGAAACTCTTAGAAACCTCCAAGGAATATTCACAGCTGATGATTCCATAATTAAGCCATGAACCTTTATGGTCTCAGCACCTCAGCTCCTGGCCTCTTGAAGTGAATACTCTACAAAACCTTACTTCTAGAATCCCTCATCCCAGTAGTCTGTTTTCTTGGGTGTAGTACCTTTCAGGATGACTTTAACCATCTACCTTTTTCAGGAACTCTCTGGTAGATGGAAAACTTGGATATCCCTGTAATACCAAACTAAGGAAATTTAGCTTGCTTTTCCACTGCTTTTATTCCTCCTAACCTCAGCTTGTGAGTTATAGCTGCCAGACTCCCAACTGTTCATAATTATATAGTCGAGAGGAATGAACCAGTCTTTTTTTTTTTAACATGGACTCCATGGACCACATGACAGCTTTGTCTAAGAATTCCCACAGACCTCCACTAGATATATTGCCATAAGCTCATCCATTTCTATAGTTTAGTAAACATCCATTGTGGGCTGGGTAACATCTCAAACTGTAGAAAACATCCCCAGTGCTTATGAAATGATTTTCTGGAATTGACTCATTTAGCGTAGGGAGGCTGCACTCTATCTCTCTCCATAGAAAGAAGTGAAAAATTACAAAGCTTTTTTTTTTTTGGTCGGCCTACAACTCCACTCTCTTAATTATCGCTCTCTATTTTCAAGTATTATCCTATATGGGTGTGTAGGGGGCAGTGAGTTTGAGAGACACATTACAGTGGTATGTTTTAAGACATTCTGAATAAAAAAGAGAGTTTGCAGTTGTGCCATTTACTATAGAATTTGAGTGCACTTATTCTCTTCTGTCCTTAAAAAGAGGACAAATTCCACTCAACATTACATTTGCTGCCTACATATCTACTTCTATATACTTACATCTCTTTAAATAAGATGGGAACTGAATTCGTGGTACTAATTGAATGAGTATAGAATTCAGTCCACTTGAACTACCCAACTATAATTATGAAAAACTGTAGAGGGACTGTGCCTTCTCAGTCCTTGGATGGCTACACTTGTCTCTAAAAGCAGCTTCCTTCTAGTGTTAGGTCTCTAATTTACATGAGTATGTTGTAAGCTATAAACAATACAGTTAAGCTAAACTTTGTACGTTCTTTAAAATTCCTGGATTCAAATGACTCGTTACTTTGAGCAAAAACCCTTTGGCTATTTTTAAGCTAGAAGCAAGGAATAGGAGCACTTTTCCAATTTTAAGTTCAATTTAAACTCAGTGTGCTTCAATAATTCAGAAACCAATGAACTTTAAAACTGAAGATTTCCTTGAGTCCAATTCCTTCCCAGCTAAGAGTAGTTCAGAAATTTAAGCAAGGTATTTTTAATTATGTGAAAGCAATGTGTTAGGAAAATATTTATTTGAGGTTTGTTTAATATAAGATTGGATGGTTATACTTTAAATATAGAATGCAATACATTAAGTAAAGCTTAGCTATTTTGTGGTACTATACGAGCAAATGGGGTCAGATATACATATTCAAAGTATTAAAATATGGAAAAGTAAAGATCTTTATATTGATCTATACAAAATCCTATAAAAATGGGATTAAGGAACTAGAATAAAATTAGAGCTTGCTGATTGTTGTTAAACAAATATTACACTGATTTTATTATATACTATATGTAAATATTTAGAGTTCTTACAAAATTTCAGTAAGGTTTACATTTTTCATTTTGAAGAATATAACTCTAGAACATCACTGTCCAATAGAATTTTTTGCAATTATAGAAATGTTTGATAGCTGCATTGTCAATGCAGCAACTCCTAAGCCATATATGACTATTGAGAACTTAAATATGACTGTGCACATGTGCATGCTCAGCAGCTGTCATGTCCAACTCTCTGCAACCCCTTGTGCTAAAGGGTTTTCTGTCCATAAGATTTTCCAGGTAAGAATTCTGGAGTGGGTTGCCATTTCCTTCTCCAGGGCATTTCCCAACCCAAGGATTGAACCTAATCTCCTACACTGATCAGCAGATTCTTTACCACTGAGGTACCTGGGAAGCCTTCAATAAGACTAGCGCAACTGAATAACAGAATGTTTGTTTTTACTTAATTTTAATTAACTGAAAGATTAATTTATTTAGACACAAGTGGCTGGTAATATATTGGACAGCTTAGTTCTAGAATAAAATCATCCCTAACCTTCTCCTAATATGTACTTTTGTATTCTGAAAAATTATATCAATTATAGTACTTTGCAACCTTTGAATACAGAAGCTGTTAGGAGACTCAAAAATTACTATTTCATTATTATCAAAATGGAAATTTGTGAAAGCAGTTTAATATTCATGAAAGGGCAGCCTCTATTATTAATATCTCAAAATCTGCCAATGCATATAGATTGGTATTGATCATTACTATAAGAATATCACCTCATGCAATACAAACTTTTTAGAATTTGATGATTTTTAAATAAAAATTTACTAGTCAGAAGATAATCATACAAACCTAGTATTTCAAACTGCAAAAATATAGGAATTTCTAGATATTTTTATTTGATCATTTTCATTTCCCCACCTCTTTAAAAAATTTCTTTGTGTTTTTTATAGGTCTGTAGTTTATTAAATTAAGAAAATAGTAGTGTAGAAAAATTGTAAAATTTAGAAAATGTAAACAGCTTGTTTGTTCCATGACACATGTGTTCTCCACAGGGGAATTTTGTAGTGCTGACTTGCAAAATATTCCATAACCAATCTGCCCTTGGGACTGTCTGTCCTGTTCTTATTTCAAGGATGAATGTTTTCTGAAGTCTGCCAAACACCAGCAAGTTTGGATTCATTCAAGGCCAAATTATTTAAAATAATATTTTACACATCTTTCAGGAACAAGATTTTTTCTTTTTCTTTTTTTTTAAATGTGCTGTATTCTATAGTGATTTCCAGGATAAAAACAAATGGAAAAACAAACAAATATGAATAGCATTTTAAATATTTAATGGTGATATCATTTAGGAAACTGTGAAACAAAATTCAATCCATTCATTTTTATTAGAGTTAATAACAATACCTTCTTTATAGGTTTGTTGTCAATATTAAATAAACTCATATAAATTAAGCATTAGTAATAGAATATGGCACATAAAATTGCTACTCATCTTTTAAAAATCTAAAGTAAAATTTTTATATATCCACTATTATATTTTAATATGAAGCAAGTAGCAGAAATGGACTAGGATCTTTTCCATGATGTTGTACAGATAGTATTTCAGAGGAGAAGTAATACTTTCCAGAAGTGCATAATTTTGTTATGAAAAATCTAAATAACAAAAATTAGTATTCTGTCTGTCATATACTCAAGTGATCTCAGTAAGCCTCTATCATTGGAGTCAGTGCTTTAAACTATTTCTCTAATAAGGGAAATGGATTTGTCCTGGTCTACCCACATTCCACTGCCCAGTCAATGTCATGGTTTTGCAAGGGAGCTGACTAGCATTACGATAGCGTACCCACCCCGAGTAATAATTAACTCTGGCGTCATGGTCAGTTGGCCTAAATCATTTCAGACCCTTTATATTTTTCAGTCCAGCTAAATCAAGGAATCATGACAGGTTTTTAAAATTCTGTTTATTTCTTTCAGTTGTCAGGCTATGAACTATTTTCAACTCATAACATTTTCTTAATTATAGTAAAGAAATATTTTGGCAGAAACTATTTCTGAAAAAATATCTCAACTATAAGCTAAAATGTTTATATTAATACTAATATCCTCATATGACTTATTCAAACAAAATTTAAGAGAAAAGTAATTTCATGAGTACTGTACATTTTTAGAATGAATATGAAAGTGTTATTATTTTACTTTCATTTTACTCCAAAGTAGGGTGTTTGTTTTTGAAAATAACACATTAACAGTGAAGTAACATTTTCAAAAAGTTAATTGTTGTAAGACACTATGGAAAATAAAATAATTTAAAAATTTTTATTTGCTTCAAGGAATTTAAAAGCAAGGTGATACTCAAAACATACTCATAGAAAACACTAACAATATAGAAAACACTAACAATACAATGTTGTATGCAAAAAGTGTCAGCTTCTTCAGATTATTGTTCTTTCGCTGCTAAGTTGTGTCCAACTCTTCACAACCCCATGGCCTGCAGCAAGCCAGGTTTCCCTGTCCTTCGCTATCTCCCAGAGTGTGTCCTTTGAGTCAGTAATGCCATCCAACTATCTTATTCTCTGTTGCTCCCTTCTCCTCCTGCCCTCCATCTTTCTCAGCATCAGGGTCTTTTCCAAAGAGCTGACTCTTGGCATCAGGTGGCCAAAGTATTGGAGTTTCAGCAATTCAGGGCTGATTTTCTTTAGGACGGACTAGTTTGATCTCCTTGCTGTCCAAGGGACTTTCAAGATTCATCTCCAGCACCACAATTCAAAAGCATCAATTCTTTGGAGTTCAGCCCTCTTTATTGTCCACCTCTCGTATCTGTACATGACTACTGGAAAAATCATAGTTTTGACTATATAGACTTTTGTCAGCAAAATGTTGTCTCTGTTTTTAATATGTTGTTTGTCATAGCTTTTTCTTTCAAAGAGCAAGTGTCTTTTAATTTCATGGCTACAGTCACTGTCTGCAGTAATTTTGGAGCCTAAGAAGATAAAATCTTCTTCAGATAGTAAGCACAAAAGAGGTGAGCAATAACATAATTTGGAAACATGCATGAAAAAGTGAAGTCATAGAGAATGACCTAAACAGAATTTTTTAACAAGGATGGTAACAAAAATAGCATATTTGGTATACATGTAAAAATTAGGAATTTTATCAGGAAGAAGAGTGTGTAAGGCAAGCAGATTGCTATCTTATTATGAGAAGTCTGAAATATTAGTTGTAGGGATTATAGTAAGAAATAGGGAGATATTTGTGATTATCTTCAGAAAATCAATCAGATGGTTAAATGAAGGATGTATCTGAATAGGGACTCACAAAGCAAGGAGACAAGTTCGAATTTTGCAGTCTAGGTAGTAGCGATAATGGTCATAATGTTGATGGTAGTAGTGGTAGTATAGTAGTAATAGTTTAGTGGTAGTAGTGACCAGTGTATTTCACTTTAAAGTTGTCATTTGACAAAGTTCATTTACAAATTTTCTCTGATGTGATTAATGTGGGACAGATAAATGACTTAGAGCTGTAGTAATAGAAACATGAAAGAAGAAATAAAAAGAAGTTTTAAAAAATAGCATAGACAAAGTGTGGCAGTACTGGAATACAGGAGTAAGCAAGATAGCAGAGAGAGCTCTAGGTTGATAAGAGAAACAGCAAAAATAAAAGCAGAAAATAGTTTGACAAGGAATCCTGTTATTAGTTTCTTAGTGTTGAGCTTGAAGCGATAGCAAGACTTTAAAGTACACATGCTCAGTAAGTAATTAAAACCTTGCAACTTCTTATGTAGTAGAAAGGTCAAGGCAAAAGATGAAAGTCATTCCTTAAGAATGCCTTGAGAAAAAAATAAAGGGTATAGAAAATTAACTTTCAGAAGCAAAAGAATGAGAGAATTTGGAAAACCAGGAAAATGCAGTGTTATAGATATAAACAAGACTTAAACAAAGAGAACTTACTGATAACTTGGTCAAAATTTCAAAAAATTCTAAATTTGCATGATGGAAAATGGGCTTTTGGCCTGAGAAGAACATTATTAATGATCTTAATGTGTAGACTTCCAGGTTCCAGTGTGCAGTAGACAAGAAGAAGTGAAGAGTGGTAAGGATGTTGTGTCAGACAACATCAGAATAAAGACAAAAATGAAGAAAGCACTAATATAACCTCTTTATGGAAGTGAGAAGGTTCGAGGCAGAGTGAAAGACGCTAGAAATAGAGGATCACACATATAAGCACAGAATCTTTAAGGGGGCAGAGTGTTCAAGTTCAAAACTAGAGGGAGGAAATATCTTTTTCCTCATTCACACATTCTTGATATAATTTCCTAATTAAAGCTTATCACAAGTACAATACCAACCAAAACATTTTTTAGATAATCATTTCATATAATAATCATTAATTTTATTGATAACATTTTAACAATATGAATAAAGGAAAAAGTTAAGTTTCAATCCTCCTAAAAAAATGCACACTTTGATCATAATGAGTTAGACAGTCATTTATATTTCAACATAGCATCATAGATGCCAAAAGTGGGTTCAAAGGTCAAGTATTCAAACCAATGATAAAAAAAATCTAGTTCAAAGGATTCCCAGATTAGTAAGTCATATTTTTATATATTCACATCCTGATTTTTACAGCTTATAAAATTGCCTTTTTCAGATAACACACATGAGTGGAATTTATAGTGTTTTGTTCTTAATACAAACCATGCTCTCTGCTTTTACTAGTTTTATCCCACATTTGTTGCAATAGTCACTTCATTTCCTTCTTACCACATAAAGTGAAAATACCTTCTTGTGAGGAAGAATGGAAAGAAATAATACTAGTAGAACAAAAACTTTCTGCATATCTAAAAAAAGAAGAATGGTGTTCCAGATATCTTCTTTCACCTGCAGTAGTTTTCTATGAACTGCATAGTTTCTACTTTGCAAAATGTTCACACTATTTTTGTTTCTGAGCAAAAAGACACTAGCAATATTCATAACTTGTTAAGATGAGAAAGCCTGTTTAGAAGCAATGGGTGAGCTTTTATAGTCAGTAAAATCAAGTTCACTGTTCCAAAAGAGGGCTTATATAATAGCAAAGGTTAAATTTACCATCAAAACTTCCCCATATCAAAGTCCTTGAAGATCATTTTTCTTAGACTCTTAGACCAAATTGTCTGTAAGCTATCCTTTCGTCTTATTGAGAGCAATGTTAGACAGAGCTCTGGCATTAAAGTATAGTTCTTAACTGGCCTTAGTTTCTCTTCATTTTTTTAGGACACAGAATATTTACAGAAAAATTATATTTCTTTTCTTTTCAACATGGTGTAAAGTATATAATATTGATTAGAGAATGCTATCTGTTTACTCTTACCCATCCTTCCATTTACTTTCCTAAGAAGCACAAGTTAATATGTCAGTTTATCATCATCAGAAACACATTTTTTCCAACAATATTGCTCCTACTGGTTATTTGTTGCTCTGGTCCCTAGAACTGAACAATTTTTTTTTCTCAGATTTAATTAAGTTTAACTATCGTGCTTTGAATTAGTAGCATTAGCAAAATATTGGCGCTATATGGCCAACCTGTTTTTAGGGCTAAAAATAATTCTATGTATTTCATTTACAGTATGACTAAATCAATAAATTTCAAAAATTACTTGAAAATTATATATATATATACACACACACACACACACACACATATATATACACACACACACACACACACACACACACATATATATATATGGCCCATTCTTAATTATAATGCTTTTCAACTTGAAAAGTTTTTGTCTATAACAATGTCCTGTGGCTAAATCCTAGTTTAAATTCAATTGAGAGACCACTAGTATTCCACAAAATGATTTAAAAGATGGACAGTGTTTGGCACGCCATAGGTGCTAAATAAATATTAGATAGTATTATATTTGATAAAGAAATTTCAAAGTGATATCACTTTTCCAGGATAATCAAATCAAATTTTCTTTTCAACTAGTGTAAGTGATATTGGTCTAAGCATAGAAAGAATAATTAATAGTATCTACTAAAATTCTACAAAGCAGATAATCAGTTTAGTTCAGTTCAGTCACTCAGTCGTGACCGACTCTTTGCAACCCCAAGAATCGCAGCACGCCAGGCCTCCCTGTCCATCACCAACGCCTGGTGCCTACCCAAACTCATGTCCATTGAGTAGGTGATACCATCCAACCATGTCATCCTCTGTCGTCCCCTTTTCCTCCTGCCCTCAATCGTTCCCAGCATCAGGGTCTTTTCCACATGAGTCAGCTCGTCGCATCAGGTGGCCAAAGTATTCGAGTTTCAGCTTCAACATCAGTCCTTCCAATGAACACCCACTGGATGGACTGGTTTGATCTCCCTGAAGTCCAAGGGACTCTCAAGAGCCTTCTCCAACTCCACATTTCAAAAGCATCAATTCTTCGGTGCTCAGCTTTCTTTAGAGTCCAACTCTCATATCCATACATGACTACTTGAAAAACCATAGCCTTGACTAGACGGACCTTCATAGATACAGTTTTAAATAAAGTAGATGATTTTAGTTAAAAATATACTTTAGAGAATATAGAAAATAACTTTACTCACTGTTAATTTTGATGAGGCATTTTGTTTTTGGCTTGCCTTTTTAGTAGAGAGGGAGCAAGGATACGAAAATGCACACTATGAAACAAGACTGTAAAATGTACTTGATTTCAACCAAAGATTTGATAATTACAATGGACTAAATGGTTAAAGAACATCCTTTTACATATGGGATTTCTGTTGATATAATTTGTCGTTTAAAACATTAAAATGTCAACAGAATATACCTGGGATCATACAATACCCCATCTTTATGATGAGACGTATAGCCCAAGAAATAAAAATTGATAAATGCAACTAAAATTAAACCTATATTCACTGGACATAATGACATACATTGTATATCATCTATTCTTATTTCTTTCCATTTTAATACATTTGTGGCAGCTACTTTTCCCCAAAATTTTAATTTTCTTTCCCTTCATTCTCAGTAACCAACCTGAAGCTTTGTAGAATTGAAGGATTTTCTTTCTCTTCTAGTCCTTCTCTCTTTCCTTTTATGTCTACTATTTCTTTCTTCCAAAGAGATTATTTACCCTTGAGGCACAGATCAACTATTCCTACTCTTCCAGTTCTCCACTCTCCTCCTCTTTTTTCTCTCCTTCCTCTCTTGCTCATTCCTCCCTCTTTTTATCCTTTTCATTTTCTGTCCTCATGAACCTCTTCTCTTATCAGCCTCTCAGGAATGGACCTGGCAATGTCAGAATTCTTCACTGAAAATAAGAAAGAAGACAGATTTGCCTTTAGAGGGTAAAAAGTGGTCATGGTAGGGTTGGCATGCCTGTGAATATTGTCTTGTTAAATGTTTTTTGTCTATTGTTACACAGAAAGATTGTCATAGGTTTTATATGAATATACCTAACTTTGACCTCTGGTTTCAATGCTAAATTTAGGCTAGGAAAAAGGTGATACTGAAATAGAGAGTTTAACACTGTGCTTTACACCTCACAATATTTCCCAACTCAAGATAAGTAAAGCCCATTAGACATTAGAAAGTCAATAAGTCAGCTTTTTTCCTATGGATATTCTATTTAAAGATTGAAATGGAACCATTTAAGTCATAACTATATCCATCTCTGGTCTGGGCACTAAGGGCAATGTTTTCCATTGATAAACTTTATTGACCCAGAAAGGAATGTACAAACAGAAAAAGAATTCCAGTTTTATCTACATTTTATACCAAAAAAGGGAAACTATGATCCATAATAATACTTTAAACTGTGCTATACTTTGCAGTTTCCAAAGCCTGTTCACTTACAGCATTTGTCTCAGAGCACTCTGAGTTAGCTGCTATTATTTCAGTTTCATAGATATGGTAACTTGAGCTCAGAAAGGTTAAATAACTCGTCTAAGTTAACAAAGTAAGTGACAACAGGACCTGAAACCTATGACTTCTAAAATTGGTTCCAAAGATATCTATTCATTTTCACAGACAAAAACTGAGTCTAAAATTTATTATGTGGATAATGGGTTATTCATTGCCTTTTGTGTTTTCTCACAAGGAAGAGGCACCAGGACAGAGACACTTGACATGTGGAGAGTAGAGAGATCAAGCAAGTTGGTTGGATTGTTGGGTGTCTATATTTCCCTATATGGTGCCTCATGAATACTACATGCCCTCTGCTACAATAGCCCTTGCACCTGGAATTCTTTTAACAAATCATAAAAGATACAATGATTGGGTCTATAACCATAGCAAATTGAATTCAAAAGCAAAACCCTTTTTTTTTCCCTTTCTATCCAATTTGCCAGGAGTCATCCTATGATCACACACACAACGGGGATCATGTTTGAGTCTCTGATTGAGGTTATGGGCGCATGGATGAGTGGCAGTAGGGCCAAAACTCGCATAGTCACATGAACAGCTACTCTCTATTGCTGTGTTGTGAACACAGTAGCTGTCTAATAAAGGGCTGCCTGACTAAAGCATGAAATGAACATAAGAATGTAGCTTCTGAAGCCTTGTCTACCTTGGCCTCAGAGCCTATTGAAGTGAGTTCCTTGAGATATTTATTCCATCACATGCCCAGCGAGTACTTGCAACTTTTAGCCTAAGGCTCAGCTTCACTAGCCAACTCATGACTATGTATGACAAAACTTTCCCAGTACATTGTGGGAATCAGACTACAGTGATCAATGGTGAAGTGAGTTACAGAATAGTCTCAGATTCAAAACTTGATTGCAATCTATGTTCTCATTGCTCTTTACTTTCTCTTCTTTTCCTTGGAATTGTTATTTTAGATATCATTTTGTTTCTTTTTTTCCAGGAATTTTTCTTTTTTCTTCTATTGTTTGAGTAGAGAAATGCCTTATGAATCCTCAGTACAAACATATGAAGAAAAGTTTGTGATAAGGAAACATTTCCTTTCCATTTTTCTGTCTGGGGCTGGGGGAAACAAACTGCATATAGCTTTAATGATTTGGCAATGACTTAATAAAATAATTTGAAGCTGCACCTTCCTTGTTCATTAATTCCTTTTTTTTCTCCCATAAATCTTTAAAGAAAGGGTTTGTATTGAGACCTATAGAGCCATGTAAGTAGGATGCCACAAATTAATAAAAGTAGAATTCTTCCATTTACAAAGCAATGTGGTCACCCAGCATACTGGCCAGAATTTCTCTAAGTAAAGAAAAATAATTAAGAAAATCATTTAGGTGGATGTTTATGCTTTTTATCTGATTATTTGAAATTTTATAATTCTGGATTAAAGTTGGAAACCAAACTAATGAATACATTACGTGAGGGGCAAACCTTTATGGACTCATTTTATGCAATGGGTTAAAGATGCATAGATTTTTGTAAACAAAACATCTCAGAATTCTTTAATTACTGAGTTAGTATGAAGTAAAATGAAAACATTTTATGCTATGATTAGAGTAGCTTATGTTACCAAATATAGAGATGTTTGCCATTTTGCTTAAACAGATGTTTTTGTATTCTGAGTTGGCCCCTCATTACTTAAGAAAATAGTCCTTTGTTATTTAATATCATTTTCATATTACTTTTTTACTCCTTGAATAAGAGTTATAAATTTAGAGCAGAAGCTGTTTGGAAGAAAATCCTACATTTAATATATAGTTCTGGTTAAAGTTTTCATGATTAATATATAATAAATAAGCACTATATTACATATTGTATGTAACCATATGTGTCATTTTAATCATTCATAGTTGGGAAAATATTTATTCATAGCTTTAAATTGCTTTCTAAAGTAGAATGAAATCTATATGTTTATATATATCACTAGCATGGATTTATTTTTTATTGTGATATATTCTTTAATAATGCTTATATGCTAGCTGATTATTTTCTATTTTTCCTGGTTATATTTTGTGACTCTGTCCTGACTTTTAAAACTACTTTTATATTATCTTATAATTAAATATCTGGAAAACAATGAAATACAAACTTTCAGTTACTCATATTTATGATTGAAATTCAAATGCTAAAAATGGAAGACAATTATTAAATTAAAAAATTAAATGATCATAAATTGTGCAGATTATTACATTGAAAATGCTTTAAACTTAAATGAGACATTGAAAACATTCGGCAGTACCAATAATATTGTTGTTGCTTAAATATTAATTAATTGAATTGAAAAGGTACAAATCAAGCCTACCAAAACTTTTAAGAAAGAGTAAAAATTAGATGCAGCTAAGTTTAGGAGCATGGTGTAAAAACAGATCCAATAGACATTCAAATAACTGTATCTCAGCAGCCTCTGTTCCCCCTGGACTCTTTACCAATTTTCTCAACTTTTTAATTCCATCCTCTCTCTGCTTGCCTTTCATTCTCTTTCCTTCCTTTCCCTGGCTCCCCCTACCTATATGTATATATATGTATATATAATCTCATAAATGTAAATATATGTATGTTGTGCTGTGCTTAGTCACATCCAACCCTTTGAGACCCCATAGACTGTAGTCTGCCAGGCTCCTCTGTCCATGGGGATTCTCTGGGCAAGAATACTGGAGTGGGATGCCATGCCCTCCTTCAGGGGATCTTCACAACCCAGGGATCAAACCCAGGATTCCCACATTGAAGGAGGATTCTTTACTGTCTGAGCCACCAGGGAAACCCAAGAATAATGGAGTAGTTAGCCTATCCCTTCTCCAGGGGATCTTCCCAACCCAAGAATCAAATCGGAGTCTCCTGCATTGCAGATGGATTCTTTACCAACTGAGTTACCAGGAAAGCCCAAACCTATGTATATAGAATCTTTATTTATAAAATATTTATATCCCCTCAGATGATGACCTTGTGTCATGCTGCCTAGACAAATTGTACCTATTGAGCATTCATTTCTTCTACATCTTATCTCATTATCTATATTTGTCTCTATCTGCATTCAGCTTTATCTCCTTGTCTTTTATAGAGGAAACAGGGATTTAGTCTCCTATTTTGGGTTACTATGTAAATTTTTTTTCCTTGAGCATTATTGTTTATTCTATCACATTTTCTTCAGGAAACATTTACTATCAATTATTTTTATGTCTTCAATAATATCTTTCCACTAATTGTTCTATGTATCATAGATAGTCAATGAATCATCATTAATTCCAAAACAACAATTTCCCCCTCATACCTTTGTACTGTAGCTCTTAATCTATTTTACTTCTTTATATGCTTAATTCCTAAAGAGTCTTCATTTTGCCCTATGTATTGTTTCATCTCAATATCAGTCAGATCCACAGTTATCACATCAATTATCATCTTATTAAAATCATTATTTAATAATTTCTTCCAACTTAGTTTCTATAGTTCTTCTAATCCTTGGATTATTAAGTTTCAGTTTCATTCCCTGATTGTTCTTTCTCATTCTGCTTCTTAAGTATCTTATAGAGTTCTACATTTCATTTTTTCCTATTTTTTCCATAGTCAATCTCCTTTACCTTAAATTTATATTAGCCAAAATAGCTGTTCCTCTGACACAGACCTGTCTTGTTCCTCTGACACAGACCTTTCTGCAAACACACATGAATAACCAGTGCATGTATGTTTTATGTTTAATAAGAACTTCTTATTAAGGTATACAAAAACTGATCTTACTATTTATTTTGTTTAATTTATTTATACCAAATTATGAGATATTCATAAGTAAAGATGAATTACAGGGTTTTTTAAAAATTCAACTATAGTTGATTTACAATATTGCATTAGTTTCATGTGTGCAGCAAAGTGATTCAGATATGTATACACACATATACACACATTGGAGAAGGCAATGGCACCCCACTCCAGTACTCTTGCCTGGAAAATCCCATGGATGGAGGAGCCTGGTGGGCTGCAGTACATGGGGTCGCAAAGAGTTTGACATGACTGAGCAACTTCACTTTCACTTTTTACTTTCAGGAAATGGCAACCCACTCCAGTGTTCTTGCCTGGAGAATCCCAGGGACGGGGGGAGCCTGGTAGGCTGCCATCTATGGGGTCGCACAGAGTCGGCCACGACTGAAGTGACTTAGCAGCAGCATATACATACATGCTGCTGCTGCTGCTGCTAAGTCGCATCAGTCGTGTCCGACTATGTGTGACCCAATGGTTGGCAGCCTACCAGGCTCCCCCGTCCCTGGGATTCTCCAGGCAAGAACACTGGAGGTGGGTTGCCATTCCCTTCTCCAGTGCATAAAAGTGAAAAGTGAAAGTGAAGTCGCTCAGTCGTGTCCAACTCCTCGCGACCCCATGGACTGTAGCCCACCAGGCTCTTCAGTCCATGATACTTCCCAGGCAAGAGTACTGGAGTGGGTCGTCCTTGCCTTCTCTACATACATACATACATATGTATAAACTTTCCAGGTGGTGCCAGTGGTAAAGAATCAGCCTGCCAATGCAGGAGATGCAAGAGAAGTGGTTTCAATCCCTGGGTTGGGGAGATATCTGGAATAGGAAATGGGATGCCACTCCTGTATTCTTCTTTGGAAAATTCCATGGGTAGAGGAGCCTGGTGGACTCCAGTTCATGGGGTCGCAAAGACCTGGATACGATTGAGCAAGTGAGAACACTCACACACATGCACACACATATATACTATTTTTCACATTCTTCTCCTTTGTAGGTTATTATAAGATACTGAATATATTATCCTATGCTTTATATTAAATCCTTTTGCTTATCTGTGTTACGTATAGTGATATGTATCTGTTGACCTCATACTCCTAGTTTATCTTCCCTTTCTTCCCTATGATAACCATTAGTTTGTTTTCCATGAGTCTGTTTCTGTTTTGTAAATAATTCATTTTTTTATGTTCTACATATAAGTGATATCACATAAAATATTTGTGTTTCTCTGACTTACTTCATTTAGCATGATAATCTTTAGGTCCATTCATGTCACTGCAAATGGTATTATTTCTTATTTTAGGGCTGAATAATATTTATTTCACTATACATATGTACCATATGTTTATATGCATTAATTTGTTGATAGACACTTAGGTGGTTATTGTAAACACGACTGCTATGAACATTGGGGTGCATATATCTTTTTGAATTAGAGTTTTCATATTTTCCATATATATACCCAGAAGTGGGATTGCTAAATGCTATGGTAGTTTTATTTTTAGTTTTTTAAGCAATTTCCACACTGTTCTCCATAGTGGCTGTACCAATTTACATTCCTACCAACAGTGTAGGAATGTACCCTTTTCTCTATAATCTCTACAGCATTTATTTTTTGTAGACTTTTTGAGGACGACCATTCTGACCAGTGTGAGGTGATACCTCATTGTAGTTTTGATTTGCATTTCTCTAATAATATTCAGTGATATTAAGCATATTTTCTTAGGCCTGTTGCTCATCTGCATGTGTTCTTTCGGGAAGTGTCTATTTAAATCTTCTGCACATTTTTTGGTTGGGTTCTTTGTTTTATATTGAGCTGTATGAGCTGTTTATATATTTTGGCAATTAAAGCCTTCCAAATATTGTGTTAAAAGGATGGCTTAAAACTCAGCATTCAAAAAACTAAGATCATGGCATCAGGTCCCATCATTTCATGGAGAATAGATGGGGGAAAAGTGGAAACAGTGACAGATTTTATTTTCTTAGACTCCAAAGTCACTGTGGACAGTAACTGAAGCCATGAAATTAAAAGATGCTTGCTCCTTGGTAGAAAAGCTATGACCAGCCCAGACAGCATATTAAAAAGCAGAGACATTACTTTGCAGAGAGAAGTCCATTTAGTCAAAGGTACAGTCTTCCCAGTAGTCACGTACAGATGTGATTTGAACTATAAAGAGGGCTGAACTCCAAAAAATCGATGCTTTTAAATTGTGGTGCTGGAGAAGATTCTTGAGAGTTTCTTAGACTGCAGGAGATCAATCCAGTCAATCCTAAAGGAAATCAACCCTGAATATTCATTGGAAGGACTGATGCTGAAGCTAAAGATCCAATATTTTGGCCACCTGATGCGAAGAGCCAAGTCATTGGAAAAGACCCTGACATGATTAACCGCACACCCCTGCACACATATACACTGATGCTGGGAAAGACGGGCAGGAAGAGAAGGGAGTGACAGAGGATGAGATGGTTGGATAGCATCACCAACTCAATGGACATGAGTTTGAGCAACTCCAGGAGATAGTAAGGATAGGGAAGCCTGGCATGCTGCAGTCCATGGGGTTGCAAAGAGTCATATATAACTTAGTGACTGAACAACAACAAATATTTTGTCCCAGTCCATAAATTATCCTTTTGTTCTGTTCATGGTTTTTTTTTTTTTTTTTTTGCTATGCAAAAGCTTTTAATTTTAACTAGGTCCATTTGTTTATTTTTACTTTTTTATCTTTTGCTTTGGAAGACTTACATCTAAGAAAATATTGCTGAGATTTATGTTAGAATATTTTGCCCATGTTCCCTTTGAGGAGTTTTGTGATGTCATGTCTCATATTTAAGTCTCTAAGTCATTTTGAGTTCATTTCTGTGTATGATGTGAGTGAGTGTTCTGACCTCATTTATTTATATGAGGCTGTTCAGATTTCCAATACAACTTGCTGAGGAGACTATCTTTTGTCCATTGTATATGCTTGCCTCCTTTGCCTAAGATTAATTGATTGAAGATACATGGGTTTATTGCTAAACTCTATTCCATTGATCTATACATCTGTTTTTTGCCAGCACCACACTGTTTTGATTACTGTAGCTTGGTAGGATTGTCTGAATTCTGGGAGGGTTACATCTCCAGTTTTGTTCTTTTTTCTTAGGATTGCTTTAGCAATTCTGGGCCTTTTGTGGTTCCATATAAATTTCAGAATTACTAGTTCTGTGAAAAATGCTATAGATAATTTGATAAGGATAGCATTAAATCTATAGATTGCTTTGGGTTGTACTACCCTTTTAATAACATTAATTCTTCCAATCCAAGAGCTTTAAGATCTTTCTATTTCTTTGAATCATCATCTATATCCTTTATCAATCTTTGTAACTTTCAGCATGTAAAATTTTTACCTCCTTGGTTAGGTTTATTCCCATAGTTTGTTTTCTTTTTTGGATGCAATTTTAAAAGGGATTTTTTTTTCACTTTGTCTTTCCAATATTTCATTATTATGTGAAGAATTGCAACATATTTATATATATCAATCTTGTATCCTGCTACCTTGGTGAATTCATTTATTAATTTTAATAGTTTTTTATGAAACTACAAGTGACTTAAGTCAATCTGTTGAAACGTATTGAATAGTAACTCCTATACTCAGTTATTTAGCACATTTGTTAATTTTATGGTATATTATATACAGTTTTGGATGATATTCAAATTAGTATTGATGCTGGTACAAAAATCCATACCTAATGAGACAATAAAAGTAAAAATATTTGTAAACTCTACACTCTCTATCTGGAGAAGGAAATGGGAACCCACTCTAGTATTCTTGCCTGGAAAATTCCATGGACAGAGGGCTGGTAAGCTATAGTCCATGGGGTTGCAAGATTCAGACATGCCTTAACAAGTAAACCACCACCACCATCACTCTCTCTATATGAATCTATTTCTTGAGAAAATGCAATTTTAGTGGAGATGCACTAACTTTTTGTGATATGTATGTAATTTTATGTGTATAAATGACTAGTTTGGCACTTCTGATAAAAAAAAAAGGGTAGGTAGTTTATCATGCCAATTCAATATTCAAATTCAGACTGGGGTCCACTAAAGAAGCATGCACGCTGAGTTGCTTCAATTGTATCTGACTCTGTGCAATCCCATTGACTGTGCCAGGCTCCTCTGTCCATGGGATTCTCCAGGCAGGAAAACTTGAGTGAGTTGCCATGCCCTTCTCCAGGGGATCTTCCTGACCCAGAGATCAAACCCATGTCTCTCTAATGGCAGATGGATTTTTACCATTGGCACCACTGGGGAGCCCCAGTCACAGTTTTATATATACATATATCCTTTTTTTTTTTTTTTCAGAATCTTATCACATAAAATTCAATAGCAAGTACAGAGTATAGTGTGATTTTTTTTCATGATTTTGTAAACCTTTTTGAAAAAAAAAATCCTTAACCACATATGTTATACTCACGGGTTTCTCTCCAGTATGTTTCATTTCATAAAATTTAAGAGAACTGGGATTAGAATTAAAAAAGTATTTGATGATAATCTAAGCTATAAACTCATAATATCACTGTCCCAGATAAAAATGTTCTCCATCCATGGAGTTTTTTAGGTTATATTTTATCATAATGATAAACATCATAAATATATGCCCCCGCCACCAAATGGACATGACCAACAATATTACAAAGAAACCAAGCAAATGAACATACAAAAACCCACTCAATCATGTAAAATGAATACTCATTGCTCATGTCTATGGAATTAACAGAGTGTCAAATTGGTAATTCTAAAGGTTTTAACGCCTTGCTCACATGTCTGAAAGTTGGATGACTATTGCTAAATTAATTAAACAAAGAGGTCATTAGATTGAGGTGGCTCTAATGGCCTGGTAGCCTACCCACACAAACCTAAATCTAAGCCTTTGAATGCCTCAGGGTTATAAAATCGATATCTAAGGACAATTAGTCACAAACAGCCAATTAGGCTTTAAGAAACACTGGGCTGGAAGAAGCACAAGCTGGAATCAAGATTGCCAGGAGGAATATCAATAACCTCAGATATGCAGATGACACCACCCTTATGGCAGAAAGTGAAGAGGAACTAAAAAGCCTCTTGATGAAAGTGAAAGAGGAGAGTGAAAAGGTTGGCTTAAAGTTCAACATTCAGAAAACGAAGATCATGGCATCTGGTCCCATCACTTCATGGGAAATAGACAGGGAAACAGTGGAAACAGTGTCAGACTTTACTTTTTTGGACTCCAAAATCACTGCAGATGGTGATTGCAGCCATGAAATTAAAAGACGCTTACTCCTTGGAAGGAAAGTTATGACCAATCTAGACAGCATATTGAAAAGCAGAGACATTACTTTGCCAACAAAGGTCCGTCTAGTCAAGGCTATGGTTTTTCCAGTGGTCATGTATGGTTGTGAGAGTTGGATTGTGAAGAAGGCTGAGTGCCAAAGAATTGATGCTTTTGAACTGTGGTGTTGGAGAAAACTCTTGAGAGTCCCTTACACTGCAAGGAGATCCAACCAGTCCATTCTGAGGGAGATCAACCCTGGTGTTCTTTGGAAGGAATGATACTAAAGCTGAAACTCCAGTACTTTTGCCACCTCATGCGAAGAGTTGACTCATTGGAAAAAGACTCTGATGCTGGGAGGGATTGGGGGCAGGAGGACAAGGGGACGGCAGAGGATGAGATGGCTGAATGGCATCACAGACTCGATGGAGGTGAGTTTGAGTGAACTCTGGGAGTTGGTGATGGATAGGGAGACCTAGCATGCTGGGATTCATGGGGTCACAAAGAGTCGGACAGGACTGAGCTACTGAACTGAACTGAACTACAGCCAGTCAATAATTTTCTTACTTTGCTTCTTTCTTTTCTCTATAAAAGTCTCTCCTAGAACTCCTGTCACCCTCTTCTTAGTGGTGTTCCTAACTACTTCTGGTTTGGAACTGCCCAGTTCAAAAGGTTGTTGCTATTCAATTGCTAAGTCCTGTCTGATGCTTTGCAGTTCCATGGACTTCAGCACACCAGGCTTCTCTGTCTTTCATTATCTCCTGGAGTTTGCCCAAACACATGTCCATGAGTGGGTGATGCCATCCAAGTATCTCATCCTCTCATGCCCCCTTTTCTTCCTGCCCTCAATCTTTCCTAGAATCAGGGTCTTTTCCAATGAGTCAGCTCTTCGCATCAGGTGGCCAAAGTACTGGAGCTTCAACTTCAGCATCAGTCCTTCCAGTGAATATTCAGGGTTGTTTTCCTTTAGGATTGACTGGTTTGATCTCCTTGCAGTCCAAGGGACTCTCAAGAGTCTTCTCCAGCAGCACAGTTCAAATGTGTCAGTTCTTTGGCATCAGCCTTCTTTATGGTCCAACTTTCACATCCATACATGACTACTAGAAAAACCATAGCTTTGACTATGTGGGTCTTTGTTGGCAAAGTAATGTCTGTGCCTTTCAATACTCTGTCTATGTTTGTCTTAACTTTCTTCCAAAGAGTAGAATCTTACAATTTCATGGCTGCAGTCACTATCTGCAGTGATTTTGGAACCCAATAAAATAAAATATATCACAATTTCTGCTCTTTCCCCATCTATTTGCCATGAAGTGATGGGACTAGATGCCATGATCTTAGTTTTTCAACTGTTGAGTTTCAGACAACTTTTTCATGTCTCTTCTTTTTACCTTCATCAAGAGACTCTTTAGTTCCTTTTTGCTTTCTTCCATTAGAGTGATATTATCTGCATATCTCAGGTTGTTGATATTTCTCATGGCAATCTTGATTCCAGCTTGTGTCATCCACCTCAGCATTTCATATGGTATACTGTGCATATAAGTTAAATAAACAGGGTAATAATATACAGTCTTAGGTACTCCCTTCCCAATTTTGAACCAGTCTGTTGTTCCACGTCTGGTTCTACCTGTTGCTTCTTAACCTACGTGCAAGTTTCTCAGGAGGCAGGTAAGTTGTTCCGGTACTCCCATCCCTTTAAAAATTTTCAAGTGTATTGTGATCCACACAGTCAAAGGCTTTAGCATATCCAATGAAGCAGAAGTAGATATTCTTTTGGAATCCCCTTGTTTCTCCATGTTCCAACAAATATTGGAAATTTGATCTCTGGTTCCTCTGCTGTTTCTAAATAAAGTTTCAGTATCTGTAAGTTCTTGGTTTATGTACTTTTGGAACCTGGCTTAAACAATTTTGAGCATGACCTTGCTAGCAATTGAAATGAGTACAATTGTACAGTAATTTGACATTCTTTGGCATTGCCTTTCTTTGGGATTGGAATAAAAACTGACCTTTTCCTGTCCTTTAGCCACTTCAGAATTTTCCAAATTTGCTGACGTATTGAATACAGCACTTTAGCAGCAGCATCTTTTAGGATTTGAAATAGCTCACTTGGAATTCCTTCACCTCACTAGCTTTGTTCACAGTAATGCTTCCTAAGGCTCAATTGACTTCATACTCCTGAATGTCTGCCTGGATGAATGACTGCACCATTGTGGTTATCTTGGTCATTAGGACCTTTTTCTGTATAGTTCTGTGTATTCTTAGCTACTCTTATTAATCTCTCCTTCTTCTGTTAGGTTCCTGCTGTTTCTGTCTTTTATGGTGCCTATCTTTGCATGAAATGTTCCCTTATATCTCCAATTTTCTTGAAGAGATCTCTGGTCTTTCCTATTCTATTTTCCTCTATTTCTTTGCATTGTTCACTTAAGAAGACTTTCTTATTTCTCTTTGCTATTCTCTGGAACTCCACCTTTAGATGAGTATATTTTTTCCTTTTCTACTTTGTCTTTTACTTCTTTTCTTTTCTCAGCTATTTATAAGTCCTCCTCAGACACCCCTTTTGCCTTAATGCTGAAATAATCTCTTATAATTTTGAAATTTTTATAAATTTTAAAGTATGCCTCAGTTTTTATTTTTCATACTATCAGTTCATCTTAAAGGAAGAAAATTTGAATAATGGGTGCAATTTGGCTCTGATCTCTGGGTCTCTTTTTCTCCATCCTCCCACATGGCAAAGGCAGAGAAGCAAGAGTGCAAGCACGAGTATTTCTCAAGTCTCTTAGTCACACTTCCCAGCCATGATTGGCCAAAGCAAGTCATATGACCAGAGTCAGACCATTTCAGACTCTTTTTAGTTTTGTTATAACTCTTTACTTATTATGGCTATGCTGGGTCTTCACTGCCGCATGTGAGCTTTCTCTATTTGTGGGAAACACGAGCTATTCTTTATTTGCAGCGCACGGGCTTGTCATTGTGGTGGCTTCTCTTGGTGCAGAGCAGGGGCCCCAGGTGCATGGGCTCAGTAGCTGTGGTGTGCAAGTTTAGTTGCCCCATGGCATATGGGATCTTATTTCCTGGACCAGGGATTGAATCTGTGTTCCTTGCATTGGCAGGCAGATTCTTGAAAACTGGGCCAGCAGGAAGGTCCTCACATTCTTTGCTTTAAGTAAAATTAAGCTTCAGTCATGTTGACAAATGTTCATTTAAACTTAGGTTCAACTGTGTAAGATCAGTGCTATACTTCTTGTTAATCATTTCTAAATAAGAAACGGATGTTTAAAGGTTAAATTAGCCTAAGGTCAGGTAACTTGCGAATGGAAAACCTGGTATGTGAATTTCAGACTCTTCCTAACCACTATGTCATGGTGTCATAAATGCTCAAGTTTAAAAAAAAGAAATTCCCTGTGATGATGCTCTTTTCTGCTTATGCATGATTGCCATTTATATTTCATATGAATAAAATATATAAAAGCATTAATATAGTCATATAGCTTTATATTATATCTCAATTCATTTTATTATTGAAATGATTTTCGTTTTTTTCATATTTGCAAGAGTCTTATACTTTTGTTTTTTCTGTTCTTTTAAAATTTAGCTCTGACACTAAGAAGCTCCACAGAAACACTTGGCATTCCTAAATAAAAATCTCAATTATAAATCTTCTATTGTAATCTCATGTCTGGTGTTAAATCCATCTGACAAACAGGAACTGCCATGGGCTTCAACTGTTACCACAAAATACAAAGAAAAGAAAAGTAAATTCATTAAATCTTTACTACAGGCTTTTCATGCTTTAAAGTTGAAAACTTATTTAAGCCTGAATGCTTCCAGCATTTTATAATTTGGTTTGTAATCAGTTAGAAGAAAGGAAAAGTAATTGCCAAAATAGTGTAGTTTACCATACTGCAACTGGGATAGCAGAAAAATTTGATTTCATAACATCAAAACAAAGGAATACTTAACAAATATGGTAAAACATTCTTTGCAGTTGAAAGCTTGTGCTATGCAAAATTATAATGTTAAAATTTATACTCATTTAAAATATAAACTCACACACATTATGTAATGAATATACATGCTGAAAATTAGACTTTGTTCCTCTGAAATAACCAAAAGGAAAACAAGACTTTTCAAATATATTACTCCATTACATCTTTTTTTTCTCTCTCAAAAATTTAATAAACATATAATTTACCAATTCCAGGAATTTACTTTAAAACTAAAGAATGCCAGCCACCATTTTGAAGGACAGGACTAGAATATACATTGGAATTGTGTCCACTGTACTAATTGGATTTCAGCTTCCCTGGTGGCTCAGACAGTAATGCATTTGCATGCAATTTGGGAGACCTGGGTTTGATCCCTGGGTTGGGAAGATCCCCTGGAGAAGGAAATGGCGACCCACTCTAATACTCTTGCCTGGAAAATTCCATGGACAGAGGGGCCTTATAGGCTACAGTCCATGGGGTCCTAAAGAGTTGGACACTACTGAGCAACTTTACTTCAATTTACTTCAGAATGAAAATGTGATAATGTCTTTTATAGCACTTGTAGTCTAACAACTCCTTTTGAAAATATCTGTTGTTTTAAAGGATTTTACAAATGAACTCAGAAAGTTATAAGCTCTTGTCTTCAGATCACCTAGACTCCTTCTAATTGAGAAGCAAATAAAAAGCTGATTATTTCTTTTTATATATATATAAATTAATTTTTTTAATTGAAGGTTAATTACTTTACAATTTTGTATTGGTTTTGCCATACATCAACATGAATATATTTAATTGACTCTTCAAAGATCAAAAGCTAATAAATTCAGTTCAGTTCAGTCACTCAGTCATGTCTGACTCTTTGCGACCCCATGAATCGCAGCACGCCAGGCCTCTCTGTCCATCACCAGCTCCCAGAGTTCACTCAAACCCATGTCCATTATTGGTGATGCCATCCAGCCATCTCATCCTCTGTCATCCCCTTCTCCTCCTGCCCCCAATTCCTCCCAGTATTAGGGTCTTTTCCAATGAGTCAACTCTTCTCATCAGGTGGCCAAAGTATTGGAGTTTCAGCTTCAACATCAGTCCTTCCCATGAATACCCAGGACTGATCCCCTTTAGGATGGACTGGTTGGATCTTCTTGCAGTCCAGGGACTCTCAAGAGTCTTCTCCAATACCACAGTTCAAAAGCATCAATTCTTCAGTGCTCAGCTTTCTTTATAGTCCAACTCTCACATCCATACATGACTACTGGAAAAACCATAGCCTTGATTAGACGGACCTTTGTTGGCAAAGTAATATCTCTGCTTTTAAATATGCTATCTAGGTTGGTCATAACTTTCCTTCCAAGGAGTAGGCTTCTTTTAATTTCATGGTTGCAATCACCATGTGCATCTAATAAATTGGATGCTGCTAACTCCTATACGAAAGAATTGTTTCTACACTTTGGATTTATATGGGGATAACAGCATGATCTCCTTGATGTAAATTTAAGAAAATCCCTACCCTAATTTTTTCCCTATTCTCTTTCTGTACCTACTGGTATATAGTTTAAAGGACAAATGAAACTTACCAGCTGGTTGCCACTCTTCAAAATGAGTAGTGATAGATAGTAACATTTTTTTTTCTTTCTGATCACTAGTTCTACTGAAACGAAGAACTTTTGAAGTATAATTGGCTTTCCAATTTGTTTACATTTATTTTACCTTAAATATGGAAGCACAAAAACAGTGATACACAGTACATCTTCACTTCCAGTTGATTTTGACACTGTTCTTTAAAATCACTCTTTTTTAAAGAGTCAGAGCATTCAGAAACCCAGCACCTCTGAGTCTCAGTTTTAAAACTTAAATTATAAGTGTTAAAAATATTAATTCATATTATCTTCATCTTAAATGTTAATATAGTAATTAATATTATAATGACTTGAATTGTGTTTGTCTTTCAACCCAAGTGACTTTAGGTAGAGGCTGTGTTTTCCCAATTTTGTATGCCTAGAACACTGAAGTCGATTCTTTTCGATTATTAAACTATTATTTATTGCCATCTAGGTGTTTTAAAAGCCAGGAATTGTCTGAGGAAGCAGGTTAAAAATGGATTTTGAAATAGATTAATGGTTAGTTGGCTATTAAAAAGGTTTTCATCATTTGTAGTAGGTAATTGACATACTTAGCCCATGTCATGGTGTAGTAGAGCAACTATTAAAACTTACACTGGTTATAAAATGGCATAGGGTACTGATAAAATAGAATGTGTTGGCTGGTAGATTATTCCAAGCATTTGGAAAGTACAAGTAAAATAGGAAAATAGTAATTGTAAGGAGTATGGAATCGGATATCTGTTATCGGGTGCTATTGATATATTGGGGAAAAAAATTCAAGGCTGAGAATGATCAAAAATCTAAGCAATAGATGAAAGAAGACTTCCTTAATAGTGTACAGAACATCTTACTTTCTAAAGTTGGAGAACAGAAAAAACTGAGGATCAGACCCAAGACTTTATAAAATGGTAGTAGGGTTCCAGAGTTAATTCTCAACTCTATCAAGTTTCCATACTGCAAGAAGAGGACCCCCGAATGGGAAAGTTTGGTGCCCAGAGACTTCAACTGGAGACAATTACATCTTGAAAAATTTTCTGAGCAATATTCCCACACACTTGGCAACATAACTGTCTTTTCCCTGTTGGTGAACTGTCCTCCCTCTTTCCTAAACCCAAAGTTCTGCTTTTTAGGCAAACACACTTGATCAGTTTTGAGGCTTTGGAGGCCCTTTTCAGACCTGCTACCTACCTGCTCAAGGGGAATTTGAATCTGCAGAAAGAAACCTTCAGGATGTTCTAAGAATCGGATCCACCATAATGTTATTCTTCATAACACCACGTACCATGAGCAAAAGGAGGTACAGCACTGGTTATTACATCATGGGATCTATGGTTTTTATCATGTCACAGCACAGAAACCATTAGCATAATAAAGTGGTAGAACAGCTTCTTGATGATGAAGCTATAGTAACTCAGAAATAATATTCTGTGAGGACGGAACATAATCCCAACTTAAGGATATACCACAATTCAGTGAACATGATATAGTGCCACATCTTCACAAAGGAAGATCCCTGGGCTACTGGACCAAGGGGTGTATGCTGAATGCTCCTATTTTATTCTCTGAACCATGTGTGGAGAATTTATGCCTCCAGTTTCCACAACTGTAGCCTTAGTGAGTATAGAAAATCTAGTTCCCAGAGGGAACTTTTTCTAAGGGACACAGTAAAATGAAAGCCGCTCAGTTGTGTCTAACTCTTTATGAATCCACAGACTGTACAGTCCATGGAATTCCCCAGGCCAGAATACTGGAGTTGGTAGCCGTTCCTTTCTCCAGGGAATCTTCCCAATGCAGGGATTGAACCCAGGTCTCCAGCATTGCAGCCGGATTCTTTGCCAGCTGAGCCCCCAGGAAAGGCCACAAAAACTGGAATGGGTACTTACGGCTTCTCCTGAGGATCTTCCTGTCCCAGGCATTGAGCCGGGGTCTCCTGTATTGCAGGCAGACTGAGCTATAAGGGACATAGTAAAATTTCCATTAAACCTTAACCTGTAGCTGCCCCTCTCTAATGCCAGACTTCACATGCCATGGAAAAGGCAGTCAAGAAAAATAATTGAAATGGAATTACACTTGGAATGAGTAAATTACTAGCAGGAGGTAGTGTTGCACCTAAAATCAGAAAGGAAGGTTATATTAGAAACTGAGGCCATCTTCTGCAGCTTCTTATGCCATTTCAGTGGCTGATTTTGATGGCGAATGGATGAAAATCTGTCTGAAAAGAACATGCTGCTGCTGCTAAGTCGCTTCAGTTGTGTCCGACTCTGTGCGACCCCATAGACAGCAGCCCACCATGCTCCTCCATCCCTGGGACTCTCCAGGCAAGAATACTGGAGTGGGTTGCATTGCCTTCTCCACTGAGAAGGACATGGTAACAAGGGAATTAAACTCTTTTAAGAGTTTAGGGTGTGGTGTGGCTCACTCCTTGAGGTAGCACATGGAGGTGCTAGCTGAAACTAAGTAAAACCTAACTGAAAGTCTAGTAGAGGAGGCAGATGATCAACATCAGCTTTGACCTCAAACCAGCAACAGTGGCAAAATATTGTACTGCTAACCTTTCTCATATATTTCTCCAGGTAAAGACACAGATTGGGATCTTGGAGAGTCTATGTCTATATAAAGTAAAGTTATAAGAAGCAGGTAGATCCATGTGGCACAATGAATGGACTACAATGGACACAATGGTATGCAATCCAGATCTTCTACCTTAAAGACTGAGGGATTTATTCAGCCAGCCACTGTGAGGTCACCTTCTGATTTGCCCTGTACTATACAGGAAGCAGCTGCTTTGACTGAGTTCAACACTGTCCTTGAAGTAGCCTTTATCTAATGACTGATCTATGTGAAATACAAGGGAGTGAACCTCTTACATCAGTTTGAAAAGCTCTGGAGATCATCCCAGCTCAAGGACTCTGTGGCCAATGAAGTCCTCTTTTGCATTGCATCATAGCTCAGTTTCTCCCTCTGCCTGAGGTTGCTTCCTCAGTTGATTAGAGATATTATTTTTGAATATAATCCTTAAAGCCTCCTAAGTGTAAAATTCCTTTTCCAAGATTGATTTTTAGGAAATACAATAAAGAAACTGTGCAACTGTTTTTATACTTACCACTTGGAAGTAATCTTTTTATTTCTTCTTCCTTCCTCTTTTTTAACCTACTAATGCTCTGTTTTATGTATGTCTCATAATTTATTTAATAGTTTGGCTGTTTCAAATACTTTACCTTAGAGAACATGGTGCTATAAGCTTTTTCTTTTTTTTTTTTTTTTTTAAGGCAATGGCATTATTGCTGAACCTTAGTCTAAGTCTTGATTTCTTACCCACCAATAACTAACCTTAATATTTAAATCTTTGTAATTTCTTCTATTTTTGTTTTGGAAATGCAAAATTTTCCTATGTCTTGATTTTTGGCGAGATTAAATGAAATAGTTTCTAAAGACTTAAAAAGAAAATATTATTAGAAGATGTTTTATTTAATCTTCCTGAATCTCCTACTTTAATTTCATTTGCCTAGCATAAATTACATGATCAAACTTAAAGCAAAAGCAATCACTATTAACAAAATTTCCTATGGCATCTTTTACTCTCAACCTCTGAGAAATCCAACTCCTTGTATATTTTTCACTTTTATACTTGGACTAACAAATATTGTTGGAAAAAATATGAAAAAACTCTTCTGATTGGATCCACCTCTTTAACTGAAAAATTAGTCTTTGCAAAAAGATACTTTTATTCACTTTTTTACTGAAATATTACAGAAAGTGTACAAGGGCACAAATTCTAAGAGTAAATTTTATTGAGTTTTACATACAAACACACCAGTGCCACCATCACATAAATTCCAACACCAGACATTCTAACACCATAATTTTTTCACGTGCCCTTTCCTATTCACCTTCCCAACCAGAGGAGACTGTTTTTCTGATTTTTATCACCATAAATAGTTTAATGTATTCTTTAATTTTATATAAATAGAGTAAGAGAGTACATACTCCTTTTTTCTCTCACTCTTTACTCATCATATCTTTGAGATTCATTCATGATGCTGAGTTTAAAATTAATTTATTCTTTCACATTGTTGTGTTGTTATGAAGTGTAGACAAAATATGTTTGTGTTTAAATAGAGTAGGAGCTCTTCAGAGAGATTTAACTAACTACAGAGGTGTGTGTTTATATTTCAAGAGAAAAAGAGTCTATGACTGTGGCAACATCTCTAGGTTGTAAATTATGAATACACCTGGGACTCTTCAGCCCCTGGAGAGATTTTGTTTCTATTCCAAAAGGTTGGAGTAAAAATTCATAATCGTTTTGATTCCTTCTTCAAGAAGTAAAAGTTTTTATCCCTTCTTTATGGAGAAGAGAGAGAGTGATATCTCTCTTTCACCTGGTTGTCAACAGATAAAATGAATTTTTATCTACCTCTTTCCTATGACATAGACTCTAAAGTTTTTATGTATAGGACCTCTGACCTGGTTTTAATCATACTACCTCAGGAGTAAGAACTGAATAGTGGTAAACCACAGAGTCATTATTTGCTTTTTAAGAGACTAATGATATTCTGTGTATAGTCTAGTTTCAACATTTGTGGGAATTCAGGATAAATTTACTAAATATTACACTGTGAATACTAAAAATCACCCACTGAAGGAAAAGTAAAAATATATTTAGCAACCTTAATTTTCATGATATTTAGGTTGTTTTCAATAAGTAACTATTATGAAATAACCTGCTATAACAATCTTGCACATATATTTTGGTGTTCCTATGTCCTTATTTTTGGATGGATATACAGTTAGGAATGCAACTACTGAGTTAAAAGGAAGATGCATGTTGGCTTTTTAATGTGTTGCTAATTAGCTTTTCAAAGTGATTTTACCAATGTGCAAGTGTTCTATTTAGCCCTTATCTTAGCAATACTTATTTATTCTTATTTATAAATACTTATTTATAAATAATGTGAAACCCATTATTTATACTTATTTATCAAAAACTTCTGATAGATACTTATTTTTCAATGGTGTAACAATACAATTTCATTATCTTCTGAATTTCACAATATTTGTTCAGACATTGGTCAGTATGCTACTTTTGTCTCTTCGACGACGGGTCATTGGCTATCTTTAAAATGTATTCTTTTTTAATAGTTGGGCTAACATATTCTTAAATTTTTTTGTTTGTTTTAAAATTATTCTGCTTGCGATTTTATACCTTTTTTAATATCTGGAATATGGTGTCTTTGAAAACTTTTGGAAAATTCTCAGTCTTTAAATATTACATTTGATTCAATTCATCTGTCTTTCTCTTCTGGGGTTTCAAATTCCAAACATGGTAGTTTACAAAAATGGCCAATTTTTTTTTTTTCTCTCTTCCAGGTAAGCACAGCTTTCTTTTATGGGAAATGTGTTGCTTCTCCCATCAAAAGATTGAATCTGTTTCTCCATTCTTTAAGTATTGTCTTGACTGTTTGAATGGCTCTAGACATTGGGCAATTACAGTGGAAGTAATGATTGAAAAGACTTTCTTGGTGGCTCAGAGATAAAGAACTAGTCTGCAATACAGGAGATCTGCTTTCGATCCCTGGGTCAGGATGTTCGCCTTGAGAAGGAAATGGCCACCCACTCCAATATTCTTGCCTGGAAAATACAATGGACAAAGGAGCCTGGCAGGCTACAGTCCTTAGAGTTACAAAGAGTTGGATATGAATGACTGACTAAAGCACCACCAATGCTTGTAAATTACTTCAGCATTGGAACACGTTCTCTCTCAAATGCTTAGAACCCTGAAACCATCAGGTGAATTAATCTGAGTTAGCCTTCTCGAGAAGAAAATGCCAGGAAGGAGAGAAATGCCCTGAACAACAACTGGCCATCCTATAACTCATAAATAATAGCTAGGGGAAGTTGTCCTGATTATCTAATCACTAGTGCAGTAGTAAAGAACCTGTCTGCCAGTGCAGGAGATGCATCTGTGGTTTCAATCCCTGGGTCACAAAGATCCCTTGGAGTAGGAAGTGGCAACCCATTCCAGTATTCTTACCTGAGGGGGAAAAAAAAAAAAACATGGACAGAGGAGTCTGGTGGGCTATAATCCATGGGATTATGAAGAGTTGGACATGATTAACATGCAAGCACACACACACACACACACACCCCTACCAAATAACTCCAGATGCATGAACTCTTAGCCTAGGAGAGATCATTTAAACCTGCTCAGACCCAAAGAACCATTTAGTCAACCTACACAATTGTGAAGAAATAAAAGGTTATTGTTCAAAGACTCTAAATTTTATTATAGTAGATTAGCTAGCAAAATCTAAATTTCCCTATGGTTTCCATTCTTTTTTTTCTATTCTATAATTCACTCTGAATTATTTCTATTGCTCTGTCTTTGAGTTCATTAATGTTTTTCTTTTTTTTTTTTACATCAGTTGTTAAACTCATCTAATGAGTTCTTAAATTCAAATATTAAACTCTTTAATTCTAGAATGTCTTTTTATTCTTTATAGATTTCAATATATTTGAAATTATCCATAGAAGGCAATGGCACCCCACTCCAGTACTCTTGCCTGGAAAATCCCATGAACAGAGGAGCCTGGTAGGCTGCAGTCCATGGGGTCGCTAAGAGTCAAATTCCACTGAGCGACTTCACTTTCACGCATTGGAGAAGAAAATGGCAACCCACTCGTGTTTTTGCCTGGAGAATCCCAGGGACAGGAGAGCCTGGTGGGCTGCCATTTCTGGGGTCGCACAGAGTCGGACACGACTGAAGCGACTTAGCAGCAGCAGCATCCATTTTTCCTATCCTTTCCTACCTTACTATATTAATGTTGATATTTTAGTTATTGCTGCTTAGTTCAATTTTTTTCTTTTAATTATTAGTCACATTTTCTTGCATCTTGTGTGCATAGTAATTTTTATAAAATTTTAAACCAGACTTTATTAAAAGACCTGTGTAAGTATGGATAATATCTTCCACCAATAAAAACTCTCTCTTTTCCTCTCCCAGTAAAGAAGAATGCTGAGATCATCACCTTATCAGGATTTGATCAATGACAAGACAGAGTTACACTTTTAGTAAAATATCTGTCCTTTAACTTTCTACTTCATTAGCCTCTTATGAGGATCCAACTAATGAGGATCCAAAAACTTGCAAATGTCATGAAGATTTTTTTTTTATTAAGAATATTTTTCATCCACCCCATCACTGTGGCTTTGTCTTTTAGCTCCAAGATTTTCCTACTCCCCTAAACTTAAAGTAGCCACATAAGGAAAATCAGCCTTTGTTAGGAGTTAGCCTTTGATTTCCATCCATGTACCAGTTCTATGAGACATTAAAAGTGACCATTGTTACTTTTAACATTAAAAATGACATTAAAAATGACCATTAATGGATATTTAATACTTAGAAGGAAGAAAAAATTGTTTCCCACTGTCAGGGTCAGACTATTTAAACATAAATTAATTTGTCTTCATCATTGGCACATCAAGCACTTCCCTATTGGGATAGGTTGATAGGTAGGTTGATAGATGGGTTCAGTTCAGTTCAGTTCAGTCACTCAGTCATGTCCGACTCTTTGAGACCCCATGAATTGCAGCACACCAGGCCTCCTTGTCCATCACCAACTCCTGGAGTTCACCCAAACTCATGTCCATCGAGTCAGTGATGCCATCCAGCCATCTCATCCTCTGTCGTCCCCTTCTCCTCCTGCCCCCAATCCCTCCCAATATCAGAGTCTTTTACAATGAGTCAACGCTTAGCATAAGGTGGCCAAAGTACTGGAGTTTCAGCTTTAGCATCATTCCCTCCAAAGAAATCCCAGGGCCGATCTCCTTCAGAATGGACTGGTTGGATCTCCTTGCAGTCCAAGGGACTCTCAAGAGTCTTCTCCAACACCACAGTTCAAAAGCATCAATTCTTCGGCACTCAGCCTTCTTCACAGTCCAACTCTCACATCCATACATGACCACAGGAAAAACCATAGCCTTGACTAGACGAACCTTTGTTGGCAAAGTAATGTCTCTGCTTTTGAATATGCTATCTAGGTTGGTCATAGCTTTCCTTCCAAGGAGTAAGCGTCTTTTAATTTCATGGCTGCAGTCACCATCTGTAGTGATTTTGGAGCCCTCAAAAATAAAATCTGACACTGTTTCCCCATCTATTTCCCATGAAGTGATGGGACCGGATGTCATGATCTTCGTTTTCTGAATGTTGAGCTTTAAGCCAACTTTTTCACTCTCCTCTTTCACCTTCATCAAGAGGCTTTTTAGTTCCTCTTCACTTTCTGCCATAAGGGTGGTGTCATCTGCATATCTGAGGTTATTGATATTTCTCCTGGCAATCTTGATTCCAGCTTGTGTTTCTTCCAGTCCAGCGTTTCTCATGATGTACTCTGCATATAAGTTAAATAAGCAGGGTGACAATATACAGCCTTGACATACTCCTTTTCCTATTTGGAACCAGTCTGTTGTTCCATGTCCAGTTCTAACTGTTGCTTCCTGACCTGCATACAAATTTCTCAAGAAGCAGATCAGGTGGTCTGGTATTCCCATCTCTTTCAGAATTTTCCACAGTTTATTGTGATCCACACAGTCAAAGGCTTTGGCATAGTTAATAAAACAGAAATAGATGTTTTTCTGGAACTCTCTTGCTTTTTCACTGATCCAGCGGATGTTGGCAATTTGATCTCTGACTCCTCTGCCTTTTCTAAAACCAGCTTGAACATCAGGAAGTTCACGGTTCACATATTGCTGAAGCCTGGCTTGGAGAATTTTGAGCATTACTTTACTAGCGTGTGAGATGAGTGTAATTGTGCGGTAGTTTGAGCATTCTTTGGCATTGCCTTTCTTTGGGATTGGAATGAAAACTGACCTTTTCCAGTCCTGTGGCCACTGCTGAGTTTTCCAAATTTGCTGGCATATTGAGTGCAGCACTTTCACAGAATCATCTTTCAGGATTTGAAATAGCTCCACTGGAATTCCATCACCTCCACTAGCTTTGTTCGTAGTGATGCTTTCTAAGGCCCACTTGACTTCACATTCCAGGATGTCTGGCTCTAGGTCAGTGATCACACCATCATGATTATCTGGATCATGATAATCTGTACAGATATCTGTACAGTTCTTCTGTGTATTCTTGCCATCTCTTCTTAATATCTTCTGCTTCTGTTAGGTCCATACCATTTCTGTCCTTTATCAAGCCCATCTTTGCATGTAATGTTCCCTTGGTATCTCTGATTTTCTTGAAGAGATCCCTAGTCTTTCCCATTCTGTTGTTTCTGTTGTTTTCCTCTATTTCTTTGCATTGATCGCTAAAGAAAGCTTTCTTATCTCTTGCTGTTCTTTGGAACTCTGCATTCAGATGCTTATATCTTTCCTTTTCTTCTTTGCTTTTCGCTTCTCTTCTTTTCACAGCTATTTGTAAGGCTTTCCCTGACAGCCATTTTGCTTTTTTGCATTTATTTTCCATGGGGATGGTCTTGATCCCTGTCCCTGTAGAATGTCATGAACCTGATGGGTAGATGTTAGAAATAGTATTTTCTCCACTATATCTTTAATTATCTCATTTTCTTCCTTCTGTTTTTAAATTTAGCTGGTCTTAGAATTTCTCTAGGTTCTTCTTTATTTCTTCTCCAGTCCTATTGAATTATCTGTATATTATTCCTCAGCTTACACACTTATCCAGTTTTAGCCATCACCTTTATACACAATTCTAAGTCTTTATATCTAACCTAATCCTCTTTTTAGTTCTACTTTTCATGGAAAAACTGTTTACTAATTGTCCCACTTGGTTGTGCTGCTGGGTTCTTAGATTTGAGCAACCAGGAATGAGACAAACTTGTTAAAAAGATGTCATCAAACTAATTTAGACATGTGTCATTCCGTCTACTCTAGAATTTCCAATAAGAGTAAGTTTAGAGGGAGCAATCTGATTTCAAGTTCATTACAGAGAACAGTAAATGAACTATCTTAAAACTCACTGTTTATATCAAGGACCTAACATTCACTGAAATATATTTATTAGCATGTATCATAAATACCCTTCTAAGCCATGGTGACACGTCAGTGAACAGAAGATACTGCTTTTTCTTTTTTCTCATAAGATTTACATTAAATTTGAGATAGATAATAAATAAGAAACAGAAATAATACATAATTATAAACATACAATATAAATATACTATATATTATTAGAACACGGTGACATTTATAAAAAAATAAATAAGCAAGTTAAGGAGGATTGGAATTACTATAGTGTTCAAGTGTATGAGTGTGTATAAGTGTGCACTCAGTCCCCTTGTTTACAGATTTATGTGTGCATATCTATGTATATTCATGGATATGTGCATACTAATCATGGGGTATATGTATATGATCCTCATTATTTATGGATTCTACATTTTCAAATTTATCTACTTGCTAAAATTTAATTGTAACTCACAGATCAATGCAAAACATTAATCTTGGCATGTCTGTGGTCATTCACAGACATGCATGGAGAAGTGAAAGAGCTGAGTCACCTGATACACTGTATCAGGCCGCTGTAGTCAAACAGGCCGACAGTACGCTTTCCTGTTTTAAGCTCATACTGTAAACAAGTCCACTTTGGCGGTCTAATCAGCACTATTTTTCTCTCATTTTGGAGCTTTTATATGGACCAAAACAAGATTGAGGAGTTACAGGTTTGTTTTCTTTAGTGTAAAATGTCTGAAATGTACCTTATTGAGAAAATATATGTGTTAGATAATCTTTATTCAGGCTTAAGTTACAATGTACAATGTTGATGAATCAATTATGTACATTAAATAAGGTGCCTTTAAACAAATACACACATAATTTAAGGTTATGTGTTGATCAGCTGACAAAAATACTATGACTAGAACTTAACACTGTATTTTCCTTAAGAGCAATGGCCCAGTATTCTCTAATTTATTGCTCCTGGTGACTTTATAGAATATCACTCCCATGTATAATAAGAGCTTGATGAATATGTAAGCTAATTAGTTTTTGTGGTTTTAAAATTTTTTCAAGGTTTTTGCTTTTTTATATTCCTGGACATGATTGTTTAGGTTTTTGTTAAATCTGTTAAATCTGATATTTTTCTTTCTTTCTTTTGAAAGAGAGATTTATTACAAGGAATTGGCTTACACGCTGAGGCAAGAGCCGATGCTGTAGTCACAGGCAGAATTTCTCTTCTCCAGGAAAAATTTAGTTCTGCTCTTAAGACCTTTTAACTGATTTGATCAGACACGCTCAGATTATCAAGGATAATCTTTCTTAAAGTCAACTGACTTTAGATGTCAAATACATCTACAAAATACCATCACAGAAACACTTAGATTACTGGTTGATGGGATAACTGGGTACTATAGCCTAGCCAAGTTGACAGATAAAATTGACCATCATAACAAATAAATCTGGATTTGGGAGAGGAATATTCCAGGTAAAGAAATAATCGGTGAGCCATTTTAAGGACTCTGAGTTTTACTCTGAAAGAGCAGGAATTTTTTGTACAATTTTTGAACAGAAAAAAAATAGTTTGGTTTATATTTTAACAGAATCAATTTGACTGTGGTATTAACAACAAACTGAAGGACACTAGATTAGAAATATGGAACACATTTATGTAAGAGACTACAGACTTAGATCAGGTGGTAGCAGTGATGATGATAAGAAATGATCATATTCTGGATATATATTGTGTAGTTAGCATCAGCAGGATCTGAGGAAGAATAGTGAAAGAGCGTAGTCAAAAATTATTCCATGAGTTTTGATATGAATAATTAGAAGAATGGAGTTGCCTTTACCTAACAAGGGAAGTTCTGAGTAAAGATGGCTTGCACTGGAGAAGCAATCAGAGGTGCAGCTTTGAAATGTCTTTTCAATAACTAAAATGCAGACTTTTAGAGGTAGTTGGATAAATGAGTCTAGAATTAAGGACCCTTCAGTTCAGTTCAGTTCAGTCGCTCAGTCATGTCCGACTCTTTACGACCCCATGAATCGAAGCACGCCAGGCCTCCCTGTCCATCACCAACTCCCGGAGTTCACTCAGACTTACATCCATCGAGTCAGTGATGCCATCCAGCCATCTCATCCTCTGTTGTCCCCTTCTCCTCCTGCCCCCAATCCCTCCCAGTATCAGAGTCTTTTCCAATGAGTCAACTCTTCGCATGAGGTGGCCAAAGTACTGGAGTTTCAGCTTTAGCATCATTCCTTCCAAAGAACACCCAGGGCTGATCGCCTTTAGGATGGACTGCTTGGATCTCCTTGCAGTCCAAGGGACTCTCAAGAGTCTTCTCCAACACCACAGTTCAAAAGCATAAGTTCTTCAGCGCTCAGCCTTCTTCACAGTCCAACTCTCACATCCATACATGACCACTGGAAAAACCATAGCCTTGACTAGACGGGTTGACAAAGTAATGTCTTTGTTGACAAAGTAATGTCTCTGCCTTTCAATATGCTATCTAGGTTGATCATAACTTCTCTTCCAAGGAGTAAGCATCTTTTAATTTCATGGCTGCAGTCACCATCTCCAGTGATTTTGGAGCACCCCCCCAAAAAAAAGTCTGACACTGTTTCCCCATCTATTTCCCATGAAGTGATGGGACCAGATGCCATGATCTTCGTTTTCTGAATGTTGAGCTTTAAGCCAACTTTTTCACTCTCCTCTTTCATTTTCTGAATTGATATAAATTTCGGAGTCTTCAACTTATATTTGCATTGGATTAAATCACAAAGAATGAATTGTCAAGAAAAAAGAAGCCACCTGTGGTCTAAGCCCTGGAATACCTCAATGTTATTAAGAGGTTGAAGAGAATGGAAAAAAAAAAATCATAGAAAGTGAGAGAGAAAAACAAGAATATAGGGTTATTTGCAAGCTAGGTGAAGAAAAAGGGAGGAAAATGATCAAATTCTTTTGATAGTCCCTGAATATTGCACAAACAATTTTTTATTGGATTTAACAATGTAGATGACCTACTGAAAATATACATGAAAATCCGATTGGGATTGTTTTAAAAGATAATGGGAAAAGAGGAAATATATTCAATGAGTGAAAACAACTCTATAAGTTTGCTGCAACATGAAGATAATAAATTTATTTGTAAATATAAGGAGATTTGACAACTGGCTGAGGAAGATAATCTCCTTTCCAGCAACACTCAGGTTACCTAGATGCTAACTTTGTTAACTAGTTAACTAAATGCTAGTCTTTGAATATCCTCTTTACGTCAGCAAGAATTCTTTTCCTCATATAACTGCATAATTAGAAGTATCTTCATCTTGCAAAACATCCTTTTCTGACTAATTCCATCTTGTTAAAGTTATCTTTTTTTTTAATTTAATTTTATTTTTTAACTTTACAATATTGTATTGGTTTAGCCATATATTGAAATGAATCTGCCACAGGTGTACATGTGTTCCCCATCCTGAACCCTCCTCCCTCCTCCCTCCCCATACCATCCCTCTGGGTCTTCCCAGTGCACCAGCCCCAAGCATCCAGTATTGTGCATGGAACCTGGACTGGCAACTCGTTTCGTATATGATATTATACATATTTCAATGCCATTCTCCCAAATCATCCCACCCTCTCCCTCTCTAAAGTTATCTTATTACTTAATCTTCTCAAAACTGTACTTTTGAATATAATTCCCCTTTTCTTTCATGTAAAATTTATATATTATTCTCAGCATTCAGATATAATTTAATCTGTATGGTAACTTTTTGTCACTTTCTTGTCACTACCAGATTAAAAACTACTTAAAGATAGGAAAAATTTCTCACCATTGTATTATTTTTAGCACCTGGTCGATGTCTTGTATATAATACGTTTTGAGTACTTGTTTGCAGAATGAATCAGTAAACATGATAGTCTGCATTTTAGTAAACATGAATCAATAACCATTCCTGGAAGAAAAAAAGAAAAAAGACAAAAAATAGGTATCAAAATTTAGTATGCATTTTAACATCCTTTTAAAGATAATATTAAAACTTTGAATTTAAAAAGACAGCCATTATTTTTCATATTTTTATCGTTCAATTAATTTGCTATATTTCACTGTCTATGAATATATTCAATTTTGTTCATTTTGCCATTTTGCATTTATACAGTCATATTACACTCAGGCTCTCATTCAATTTCTCATTACAAGAAGTAGCTTTATGGCATAATGAACAACCTCATTTCTTGTAATTTTTAAAATAAGTTAAAACTATTAAACCAAAATCTTACTGGTGTGGTTCATTAATAACCATGTTTCTTTTAATATTTTATTACAGCATATTTGCAGATGATATAAAATGAATGTTCAACAATTATAATAATCCTTTTATCACATTACATAAAATGCATGTCTATGAAAAAAGCATGAAAGAGCTAAGAACACTAGACATAGCTCTATAGATTATTTTGTTTAAAACATAAAATTAGTCCAGTGAGACACTGTCAAAACATGTTTTACAATACATTACTATGTGAATCAAATTTCTTTTGGTTTCTATTGATAGAAATAGACTATGATTAGCTTAACCTAGAAGGAACACTTATTAGAAGGAACAGAAGCTGGAACTCGAGAGGAAAGAAATGACTTTCATTATATGTTGGAGAACTTTCTCAGTAAAATGCAATCAAATATGACTTACCTCTAACAATGCGTCACATTTGAAATTCTTAGAAGGAAACATCTCATTAGCATAGCTTTCATCAATTAGCTGTAGCAAATTTTGACCATTTAAATTTTACCTTTATATGTCCAGAATAGTTTACAGAAAAGCAAAAATCATTGCTATCTAGGGAATCCATTCTCATAAATAGCTAAAATTGTTGTTTAGAGGTTATTTTTTATTGTAAAAATGGATTTACTCTATATTGACTGATATTCCTTATTAATACTTTAATGAAATTCTTTTCGTCCATCCTTCTTTTCCATTCATTCAATTATCTACCAAATGACTTACGCATATAGCCTTTGCATCAAGCACTTGACTATACACTAAGGATAGAAGTTAGCAATATTTTTGAGATTTTAGTCATGCAAGAGTGAAACTATGTACACAAATAAATATGAAATAATTTTTAAATTTATGCAAATTGCTAGACAAACACAGAGGAGGGAGTAAGTTTCTTCCCTTCTTTGAAGGGTACTTTTAAGTGTATTTAGCTATCAAAAAGCATGGTATCTCTAATTTGTCCAATGCTGGATATCAAATAGCCTTAAGATGCTAAACATTTTCAATCATTTTCAGATATTTTATAAAATTTGGGAGAGTGATCTGAAGTGAAAAGTTTGAAATCCTATTACCATTCTGTAAGCTTCTCAGTCTCTGGAAAAAAAATTTTTTTGATGGCACTTGTTCAGTTCTACAAAATGATAAATAGCAGAATATTACTGGAGTTTAAATATTTCTGAGAGAGCAATTTTTCACTTCCTGCTGTTTACAAGTAAAATACTGTCTACAAATAATACATTACATTAGCTGTCCTCTTTATCATAAAGCCATGTTGAACACTTGTAACATTTTTAAAAAGACACCAACTGATTGCAAGATGAGCGTTACCCTTGAGCAAATTATGAACACATTTATTTCAGTCTTAGGCGTTTGAAACTAATTTTCTGGTAATATCAAAAGTGTTCATAGAATTAATTTCCTGTCAGTTCAGCAGTATTCAAGTGAATATTTTATGATTTTGCATTAGCTGTATTTGTCTAGAGTTGTGACATGATCGAGTCATTCTCTGAGGAAAACACATTAATAATTAAACTCTGTCCAATGTGGAGTGCTAAAGATGACAGCATAATTGTACATTTCCAGAGACCGTTTCACAAAGCAGAGGAGAATTGCCCTGCCACTATTTAAGTGTCAATTCAGAATTTCTTTCTAAACTAAAACACAGCTTCAATAAAAAAGAGGGTGTTCTCTTTACTTTCGCTTTATTTTATAATGTGAGCTAAATGCAAATAGCCTCCTTCATTCTTTCCTTCTCATGCTGAATAAACTGTCAGTTAGAAGTTCTTTCTTTTGACAATATAACACCATCAATGATCTTTGAACCAGGACTGTTTAAATGATAAATACTACTTGCATAGATTATCTCTGTAGGAAATAGTGCTGCAGACTTGAGCAACTTTGATTGGTTTCAGCTCTTATATTTGAGTCTTTTTTAACTTAGGTAACTTCAGCAATAATTTAAGATTTTAATCTACTTCCCAGTCAACTAGTTGTGGATAGATCACTGTACGTCTCCTTATTTATATTTCCTATTCTGATCCTTAAAATAAAGTTATTGGATTTTTAGAATCAAGATTTTAAAAAATTTCTGAGGCATATATATTATACACAATAGAACTCATATTTGTGCTACCTTCCTAGACAAACTGTGATTAAAAAATTGTGACTGGTGAATACAACAGAAACCATGACTAGAAGAATGGAAATGTGCCCAAATAATTTGAGTTGAAGTTCTCTGTTAAACAGAGAGTTTAGCATTTAACCCCCCAATGACCTTCAGTCTATTTCAGATAGAGACATTCCTTAGCAATAATATTAATAGATATTTTTTCATTACCTAATATTAGTTTAACAACTACATAGTCTTTGAAAAATATTACTTCCTGGAATTTATCCTAAATAAATAATACAAGATGATTAACCACAGTGCAGTTCCTAACAGCATTGTTTATAAAAAGAAAAAACAAAGGAAATTAGTTTAATGGCTAAAAATACATTCATTAAATAAATTATGATGTATTTATAATATGAAATATTCTAACACTGTAAATTTAAAAGCTTCATTACTAGGAAACTGTTTATTCTTTTTTTCCATTTATTTATTCATTCATTTCACAAATATTTGTTAAGTTCTTATTAAATGCCAGGCAGTGTTCTTGATGTTGGAGATAAGGCAGTGATGAAAACTATATCCCTAGTTTCATGACGGAGAAGGCAATGGCACCCCACTCCAGTACTCTTGCCTGGAAAATCCCATGGATGGAGGAGCCTAGTAGGCTGCAGTCCATGGGGTCCCTGAGAGTCGGACACGACTGAGTGACTTCACTTTCACTTTTCACTCTTATGCATTGGAGAAGGAATGGCAACCCACACCAGTGTTCTTGCCTTGAGAATCCCAGGGACAGGGGAGCCTGGTGGGCTGCTGTCTATGGGGTCGCACAGAGTCGGACACGACTGAAGCGACTTAGCAGCAGCAGCAGTTTCATGAAGCTAGAATTCTAGAAAAGAGTCTGACAATAATCACATGATGATGTAATGTGCCGTGGTGTTATTAAAAATGATGAGGAAGAATCAGATAAATTAAGTTTTGGATTGGAGGATGGGGTCATTCCAGTGGTGGATGAAGATCTCTGAGAACTGAAAAGAACAAGTTAGACCATAAGGCATTTGGAGGCAATGTGAGCTAGGATGAATGACTAGGAAATGTAATGCCTTAGGTGAAACCCACATTGGTGTGATTGAGAACCAGCAAAGAAGATGGCATGACTATAGTGGGTAAGGAAAGGAGCAGAAGAGCCAGAAAACAGTCACCAACATTTAGTCCCCGTAGGCCAAAGGAAGGGCTTGAAGCATTATTCTGAATCAAATAAGAAGTCACTAGAAGTTCTGAGTGAAGGACTGGAATGGTCTTTTAAAAATACCAATACAGTATACTAACGCATATATATGGAATTTAGAAAGATGGTAACAATAACCCTGTGTACGAGACAGCAAAAGAGACACTGATGTATAGAACAGTCTTATGGACTGTGTGGGAGAGGGAGAGGGTGGGAAGATTTGGGAGAATGGCATTGAAACATGTAAAATATCATGTATGAAATGAGATGCCAGTCCAGGTTCGATGCACGATACTGGATGCTTGGGGCTAGAGCACTGGGACGACCCAGAGGGATGGTATGGGCAGGGAGGAAGGAGGAGGGCTCAGGATGGGGAACACATGTATACCTGTGGCGGATTCATTTTGATATTTGGCAAAACTAATACAATTATGTAAAGTTTAAAAATAAAAAAAAAAATACTACTTGCAACATTTGAATCAGTTCTAATGAGGTGGATGAAACTGGAGCCTATTATACAGATTGAAGTAAGCCAGAAAGAAAAACACCAATACAGTATACTAATGCATATATATGGAATTTAGAAAGATGGTAATGACAACCCTGTATGTGAGACAGCAAAAGAGACACAGATGTATAAAACAGTCTTTTGGACTCTGTGGGAGCGGGGGGCGGGGGGTGGTGATTTGGGAGAATGGCATTAAAACATGTATAATATCATGTAAGAAATGAATCACCAGTCCAGGTTCAATGCAGGATACAGGAAGCTTGGGGATGGTGAACTGGGATGACCCAGAGGGATGGTATGGGGAGGGAGGTGGGAGGGGGTTTCAAGTTGGGGAACACATGGCGGATGCATGTTGATGTATGGCAAAACCAATACAATATTGTAAAGTAAAAAAATAATAATAATAAAGTAAAAAGAAAAAATAGATTAAAATTTAAAAAAAAAATTCTGGGCTGTCCGAAAAAAAATATAAAATACTACTTGCAATAAGCAGCAGAAAAAGAAGTATGTATAATATACAATGTATAAAGAAATATGTGTTGATTTTTACTTTGTAATATCTATTTTGTGCTGTGAATCCTAGGATTCAAAGGGGAAGAAACATAACCTATTTTTTAACCACTATGCGACTGAACTGAATTGAACTGAACCAGCACTTCACTTACTGCCTGGTGAGTGTGAATGTGTTGGTCACTCTGTTGTGTCCAACTCTTTGTGACCCCATGGACTGAAGCCTACAAGGCTCCTCTGTCCTTGGAATTCTCCAGGCAGTAATACTGGAGTGGGTAGCCATTTTCTTCTCCAGGGGATCTTTCTGACTCAGGGATTGAACCCTGGTCTCCTGCATTGCAGCCAGATACTTTACTGTCTGAGCCACCAGGGAAGCCCTGGTTTATATTAGGCACATAGTAAAATTTAGTGGATGAATGAATAAATGAGTAAATGAACAGATACTTTATAATATTTTTAAAAGCTATACATAAATAACTTTTTATCTTTTATTATATGGTTGTACCATGACTGGTTCTTCTTGCTCTCTTGAACCAATCAGCATTGGAGTTCCACAAGGTTTGGTCCCAGAAGTATCAATGAAATATGTTTGTTATTAATTTATTTGTAGTGTTTTTGGAAAAAAAAATATTTATAAGTTTGTCTCTGAGGTCCATAGCAGAGCATGGTATTTGAAAAGTATATTCTATATTTTCAATACTTTCTATCAAAGCTGTATTCTTATATTGACAAAACAGGAATTTGTTGTCATTCAGTTGCTCAGTAGTGTCTCTTTCTGACTCCATGGCCTGCAGCACTCCAGGCTTCCTTGTCCTTCACTATCTCTCAGAATTTACTCAAACTCATTTCCACTGAATCGAAGATACCATCTAACCATCTCATTCTCTGTCACCCCTTCTCTTCTTGCCTTCAACCTTTCCCAGTATCAGGGTCATTTCCAATGAGTTGACCTATTCTGCCACATCCCCTTGGTTTTTATATGTGTGTGTGTGTGTGTGTGTTAGTCGCTCAGTCATGTCCAACTCTTTGTGACTTCATGGACATAATCTGCAAGATTCTTTTGTCCATAGAATTCTCCAGACAAGAATACGGGAGTGGGTTGCCATGCCTTTCTCCAGGGGATCTTCCCAACTCAGATTGAACTCAGGTCTCCTGCATTGCAGGCAGATTCTTTACCATCTGAGCCACCAGAGAAGCTGTGTATATAAAGACATACATATTTTTCCACAGTTTGAGGGGAAGGGGCAGACATAATAGTTCAACTCCTTACTTCTCAAATCTCCTACATAAGTACATTCATCTACATAAGTATACTATTATTCTCCTATTTAAGAGAAGTAATCATAATGCTACAATGTCATTTAGTACACAGTCTATATCCCAATCGGAGAAGGCAATAGCACCCCACTCCAGTACTCTTGCCTGGAAAATCCCATGGATGGCGGAGCCTGGTAGGCTGCAGTCCATGGGGTTGCTAAGAGTTAGACATGACTGAACGACTTCACTTTCACTTCTCACTTTCATGCATTGGAGAAGGAAATGGCAACCCACTCCAGTGTTCTTGCCTGGAGAATCCCAGAGACGAGGAAGCCTGGTGGGCTGCCATCTATGGGGTCGCACAGAGTCGGACACGACTGAAGCAACTTAGCAGCAGCAGCTATATCCCAATAAACCACAAAAAAAGAAAAAAAAAGATTAAAGATAACAGACAATTTAATCAGTTCAGTTCAGTTGCTCAGTTGTGTCCGACTTTTTGCAGCCCCGTGGAGTGCAGCATGCCAGGCTTCCCTGTCCATCACCAACTCCTGGGGCTTACTCAAACTCATGTCCATTGTGTTGGTGATGCCATCCAAGCATCTCATCCTTTGTCTTCCCCTTCTCCCCTTGCCTTCAATATTTCTCATCATCAGGGTCTTTTCCAGGGAGTCAATTCTTTGCATCAGGTGCCCAAAGTATTAGAGTTTCAGCTTCAGCATCAATCCTTCCAATGAACACCCAGGACTGATCTCCTTTAGGATGGACTGATTTGATCTCCTTGCAATCCAAGGGACCCTAAAGAGTCTTCTCCAACACCACAGTTCAAGAGCATCAATTCTTCAGTGCTCAGCTTTTTTTATAGTCCAATCTAATAATGGGACTATAATATAGGCAATTTAATAATGTTAAAATTTTAAATTCACTTTAGTAACAAAATATTTTTTAAAACTCTTCTCAAAATTCACTTTCTTTCTTCTTCTTTTTTTTTTTTTTTTAGAAATTATAGATTGGATTGACACTTCTTCACTGCAGTAAAGAGCATGAAAACTGGCTTACAAAAGAGGTGAACCATGGAAACAAAAACCCAAGGGACATATCTATGTATTTCTTTTTAGACAAACCAGCTCCAAGTACTGTAAAAACCACAGTTAATGAAACCTCAGTCTCTCAGGATGCTCAATTGTTAGGGAATGTGATTGCTATTTTTATTTTCCTTTTTCAGCACCAATATCTAGGAGAAAGAAGCAAATGACAAAAATAACCCTGGGCAATTTTTGGAATTTATTCATATAAACATCTTCTGGACTATGTCATACTGTCAAACACATTCTTACTTTTCTCCACTTCCTACATCTCCATTTATACAACTGTTAGTGATCACCAGTGTTTCAAAAAACCTAAAGGTCCTAGATTTCATCAAGATCACTGGATTCAACTAACTTAGGAGGAAATATAAAACTCTGAATTATCGAATTATCATCTCATTTATTAGAAATTAAGCTCCAGTTTCCAAAACAGTAAACTAATGAGTATATACTCAGGTTTGAAAGCTGTTAACAAATTTTTATATAGTCTATAAGTTTCTCCTTCAATATAAGAAAAATACAGTCATCACAAAGTTAATTATCATAGTTGGAGAACTAATCATGTGATTATTTAATAAAATGATTTGTCTAAAAATGTAATAAATATGCAACCATAAGTTAACAATCCTCACAGTATTCATATAAGATAAAATCTATAACAATAGACCAACACTAGATATTCAATCATATGTAATATCCCCCAGGAATTAGAAGACTTATTTTGAAAAAAATTTTATAATAGAACTATATTTTAGGAAGCCCTAATAAATGCAGAGAATAGATACAAGGATCTACTAGAATATTTAACAGGCAAAATTTTAATTTACCTACTATCAAGTTATTATTATGTCTTGATATCATTATAAAGTTAGGATTTCCTTGAATAGAATAATATACTGTGTATATCACCCCAAGTCCAAATTAATGAAGTTTTGCTCTGTTACCTATATTAGGTTTATAGTAGTCTACATAGATTGTAGCTCTCATAAGCAGATTCTTTGGGGGGGAGTTATGGAAAACTAATCAACAGATTTCATTAACTTTTGAATCCCTCAAGAGCTAGTTTTTTTAACATTAAAACAATCTTTGTAAGTCATGAGAGTGTATAATTTTATATTGTAATGGTGGCGGTGCATTATTACCAAGTGTTGTCAATCTTCATTTTTTGATTTTTCCTTTCTGGTCTTCATTTTCACTGAAGTATCATTTTTCTTTTAGGAACAGTATAAGGACAACCTGGAGCTGCACAAGTACCATAGCCATACTGAGGAGTCAAATACTGGTCAATTTAGAAAATATTATCAGTATCTTTCTCATTGTTTTTTATTTCCTATATATTACTTGAACATTTTTCATTTCAGGGCCATTCGAGTTACCTTCTTTCCTGCTATTTTGTACTCCTGCCACAACTTAATCTGGACAGATCATATAGATAGATAGAGATATATAATTTTAAAAACATGCTAACGTTTTTTTAATCACAATACTGTTCTTATTAATTAATAGTTCTTAAAAATACCTCTCTCTACTCCCTATGCTGCCCAAAATTCAGGTGAACTTCCCAGAGCTAAACAGTGATACTAAGTCTCATAGATTCTTTTTTAAATTTATTTTTAATTGGAGGATAATTGCTTTACAATGTTGTGTTGGTTTCTGCCATATAATATTGTGAAAGTATGCTGCTCAGTCGAGTCCAGCTCTTTGCAACCCCATGGACTGCAGCCTGGCAGACTCCTTTGCCCATGGAATTCTTCAGGCAACAATACTGGTGTGGTTTGCCATTCCCTTCTCTAGGGAATGTTCAGGGTCTCCTGTGTTGCAGGCAGATTCTTTACTGTCTGAGCTACAAGTTCAGTTCAGTAGAGTTCAGTCACTCAGTTGTGCTGGAATCTTTGCAGCCTCATGGACTGAAACATGCCAGGCTTCCCTGTTCATTATCAGTTCCCAGAGCTTCCTCAAACTCATGTCCAAGTCAGTGATGCCATCCAACCATCTCATCCTCTGTCATCCCCTTCTCCTCCCACGTTTAATCTTTCCCAGCATTAGGGTCTTTTCCGAAGAGTCAGTTCTTCGCATCAGGTGGCCCAAGTATTAGAGTTTCAGCTTCAGCATTAGACCTTCCAATGAATATTCAGGACTGATTTCCTTTAGGATAGACTGGTTGGATCTCCTTGCAGTGTAAGGGACTCTCAAGAGTCTTCTCCAACACCACAGTTCAAAAGCATCAATTCTTCGGCGTTCAGCTTTCTTTATAGTCCGACTCTCACATCCATATATGACTAGTGAAGAAACCATAGCCTTGATGAGATGGACCCTTGTCGGTAAAGTAATGTCTCAGCTTTTTAATATGCTGTCTAGTTTTGTCATAGCTTTTCTTCCAAGGAGCAAGCATCTTTTAATTTCTTGGCTGCATTCACCATCTGCAGTAATTTTAGAACCCCTCAAAATAAAGTCTGTCACTGTTTCCATTTTTGCCCCATCTATTTGCCATGAAGTGATGGGACTGGATGTCATGATCCTCAGTTTTTGAATGTTGAGATTTAAGCTAGCTTTTTCACTCTCTTCTTTCACCTTCATCAAGAGGCTCTTTATTTCCTCTTCACTTTCTTCCATAAGGGTGGTGTCACCTGCATATCTGAGGTTATTTATATTTCTCCCAGCAATATTGGTTCCAGCTTGTGCTTCATCCAGTCTGACATTTTGCATGATATACTCTGCATGTAAGTTAAATTAGCAAGATGGCAATATACAGCCTTGATGTACTCCTTTCCCAATTTGGAACCAGTCCATGTTACATGTCTGCTTCGAACTGTGCTTCTTCATCTGCATACAGATTTCTCAGGATGCAGGTAAGGTGGTCTGATATTCCCATCTCTTTCAGAATTTTCCACAGTTTATTGTGATCCACAGAGTCAAAGGCATTAGCGAAGTAAATGAAGCAGATGTTTTTTTCTGGAGTTCTCTTGCTTTTTCTATGACCCAACAGATGTTGGCAATTTGATCTCTGGTTTCTCTGACTTTTCTAAATCCAGCTTGAACATCTGGAAGTTCTCGGTTCACATACTGTTGATCCCTAGTTTGGAGAATTTTGAGCATTACTTTGTTAGCGTGTGAGATGAGTTCAATTGTGCGGTAGTTTGAACATGCTTTGGCATTGCATTTATTTGGGATTGGAATGAGCCACCTGGGAAGCCCATAGTATTGTGAATCATCCATAAGTATTCATATGTCCCCTTACTCTTGAACCTCCCTCCCAACCCCCACCCCATCCCACCCCTCTAGGTTGTCACAGAGTGTCAGGTTGAGGTCTCTGTGTTATATAGCAACTTCCCATTAGCTGTCTACTTTACATATGGTAATGTATATGTTTTAATGCTGCTCTCTCAATTCACGCCACACTCTCCTTTTCCTGCTGTGACCTCAAGTCTGTTTTCTATGTTTGTGTTTCTATTGCTGCCCTGCCAAATAGGTTCATTAGTATCATTTTTCTATATTCCATATATGTGTATTAATATATGCTATTTCTTTTTCTGTTTCTGACTTACTTCACTCTAGATAAGAGGCTCTAGGTTCATCCACTTGAGGAGTTACTCAAATTGACTCCTATGTGTTCCTTTTTATGGCTGAGTAATATTGCATTGTATATATGTTATGTATGCTGCTGCTAAGTCACTTTAGTCGTGTCCGACTCTGTGCAACCTCATAGACGGCAGCCCACCAGGCTCCCCCATCCCTGGAATTCTCTAGGCAAGAACATTGGAGTGGGTTGCCATTTCCTTCTCCAATGCATGAAAGTGGAAAGTGAAAGTGAAGTCGCTCAGTTGTGTCCGACTCTTCGTGATCCCATGGACTGCAGCTTACCAGGCTAATATTGCATTGTATATATGTATGCATACATATCTGTGATAATTTATATCTATACATCTTTTTCTAGATTAATGACTATTATATGCATTGCTTTATACCTTCTTTTTTATCTTACCAATTATGTTCAATTATCTTTTCACACCAGTGCACATCAGTCAACCTGTATATTTATTTATTTTTAATCAATTGCATATTATCCCATTGTATGGATATACTAAGTTTATTTAACAAATATCGACATATGGAATTGGAGGATATTTCCAGCCATTGCTACTGAAAACATTGCTATAATAAATACTGTATAAAATGTTAAGGGAGCATTTCCAATATTAAGTCTTCCTACCAAGTACAAAATGTTTTTCTATTTATGCAAGCTTGCCTATCCTCCTCTCCTGAGTGTTTCTCAGGAAAGAGTTAAAGTGCTCTTCATACATATCTCCATATATGGAGTGCTCTATGACCACTCTATCTACAGTTCATGGGGTTGCAAAAAGTGGGATATGATTTAGCAACTGAACAAAAACAATGACCATTCTATCTACAGGTTGACCTTTCCTACTACAAGTCCTGATACACTTTGGTTTGTAACCTTTGGAAAGGTTACTTGACATCTTTGTGTCCTGGTTTGGTTATCTGCAAAATAGGGATATCATAGTATTTACCTCATGGGCTTGTATACAATAAATGAAATAGTGATGAGAAATGCCAGGCACAAGAGTAATCACTTAACCACCAAAAATTATCAGTATTATAATTATTCTTGCTTTTATTCTTCTATATGAGCCTGCTTGATGTCAAGGGTTTCCTGTTTATTTGTATTTTATTTAGAAGTCTTATTGAAAGATAAATATTAAAATGTATTCTCAAAATCTATTGAAATAAAATTATAACGATTTTTCTTTACCTTCTTAGGTATTCATAATTCAATTTGTCTGCAGATTATTTCTTATTTTTTAAACTTTTTTCTTTTGTATTGGGGTATTTTGTATAACGGATTAGCAATGTCATGATAGTTTTAGGTGAACACCAAAAGGACTTAGCCACACATCTACATGTATCCATTCTCCCCCAAACTCACCTCCTATCCAGGCTGTATTACCTTATTTAGGTTTTTGCATTAATGTCACACCTTCTCTACAAAAAGTGTGGTGGGTTTCTTTTTCTTTACTTGTGTTCTAGCAAACATTTGAAAGCATTTAATATACGTGTCTACGGACATTTGTTAACATATCCTCTGAACTCTTTTGGTACCTGTACTTTCTGGCTGGTATCTCTGTGATATTTTCCCACTTTTTTTTTTTTTTCATATCAATTGGGTCAGTTTAGGTATTCTACTGCTTTGGTAAATAATTATGGAAATTTGCATTTTCTTAGGCAAACATTTGTTTATTACAGCTTATGAAGTAAGTTTTATTTACCAGGGTTGAATTAAATTGTTATTCTTTTGATTTTCTTTTTCTGACTTTTCAACTGCTTTCTTACTAATTTTCTATATGTATATATGTTTTCTCCTATTAGAGCATTTTCTCAACAGATCTGCTGAATTTTCTACAATTTTATTTCCCTCTTTGAGGAAAGCAGGAATCTTTAAGGGTCTCAGTGAACTGTCCTTACTGCCCGCACCCTCTACCCCTTGTGACCAGAAGATGTTTCTGGGCTGATTTGCAATTCTGTGACTCATGCCAAGGATACTGATGATCCAGACAAGGGATATTGTCACCCCTTTTATTTATCTAATTTCAAAATACAGCACTTTAAATTTTAGATTCTATTTTTGCTACCTGACCCTGTCCTTGATTTTACTTTTACAGTATTTGACAATTGTTTCTAATAGAGGTTTAGGATTGTGACTAGCTTTTGATTTCATTGTCAGTGAATTTTAAACAATTTTCTTCTTGATATTTTTATTTGGCATTAAATGAGTGAAATAGAATGCCTTATTGCATCACAGTGAACTAAAATGCTTATTTTTTAATTCCTACATTTAATTTCATCAGTTCAATCCATTTCTTAAAGGGAACTTTCTAAAATCTCACAAGGTTAGGAGAGGTATTTTTTTAATTGTTATATTTCCCTGTACCTTTTATTTTTATCTCAAATTTCTTATAATTGTGTTTCGTTTTCTTTCCCACAAATTTTCTAAACTGAAAAATGAAGGGCACTGTCTTCACAATTATATCCCTAACATCTAGCATACAGTAGACTCAATATTTATTGAATGACTACTTTCTCCAGTTATTGTTTGTTATTTCTGTTGTTGTTTAGCAAATTATTTTTAGTATAATGGATAATATTTGATTTCCCTCTTTGATAATTAAACGTTATCAGTTGTTGATCAATGAATATTTCAGGCATTAGAGGACAGTCTATTAAGTATATGAGGATGTCACAGGATTTTGAATGAGTATGACAGCCACCTCATTCCACTTACCATCATCCCCAAACACCATTATGTGCCATATCACCACTATGGATACTTTTACTTTGGATCATCAACAATTTCATCTTCAATAATCACACATAAACACGCACACAAACACAAGTGTAAATTAGTCCTTCTTTTGCCATTATAATATTCTGAGTTCAGATTGTAGAAGCTGGCTGATCATTTTTTTTAACACAGTATTGCCACTAACTGGCTCTATGAACTTAGGCAATTTATTCAATATCTTTAAATCTTAGATCACTTATAATAAGTTGTAGTAGTATTCCTACTTCATGGCATTGTGTAAATTACATATAAAATGCTAAATGCAATGTCCAGCAATTTATAAATGCAAAATAGGCTTTTTATCAATAATTGTGTATTTAAGGGATCGTAAACTGAGAGAAAGTTTCTTGGAAAGGGATTATATCATAAATAATCATCAATAGGTTTAGGAGAGGAAAGGTGATTTGATCAGAAAAGTGAAGGCTCTTGTACACCTTCTCGATTTTGCCAAAGGCTGACCCTTTTAGAACAAAGTGAATAGGACAAAATTGATGGCCTCCAGCAATCTTGAGTTTCCATTCCCTTCTCACACTTCTAAAATTTTAGAGTTTTTTAAACAATCATACCCTTAACCTTCCTTAATATTTCATTAAAACCATTTACTATGCCATGATTTTTTAATGCAAACTTCAAAATGTGCAGAAAGGAAATGCACAGCTATAGAAGGTTAAATCATAAGAAAAGGTGTTGCAGGACATCAAATGTTGTCTGCAGCAGCAGGGCAAAATCCTTTGTCCCAGGCTTCTCAGAGCTATCCCTTAGGCTAGTTAACTTACTCCTATGAATTCCATGCTTTCCTTCAAACAGCTACCACTGAATTACTCAGGGGCTGGTTATCCAAATTTTGTATCTTACTTCTTCAGCCTGTAATCTGTATGAAATCCTACAGGTTACAGAAGTGATCTTCTTATCAGAAACAAAGGAGAATAAAGCATACACTTTAAAATTGATCCATAACATCATTTTATCTCTGTTCAGTTCAGTTCAGTTGAGTCAGTCAGTCATGTCTGACTCTTTGTGACCCCATGAATCACAGCACGCCAGGCCTCCCTGACCATCACCAACTCCCAGAGTTCACTCAAACTCATGTCCATCGAGTTGGTGATGCCATCTCATCCTCTGTTGTCCCCTTCTCCTCCTGCCCCCAATCCCTCACAGCATCAGGGTCTTTTCCAATGAGTCAACTCTTCGCATGATGTGGCCAAAGTATTGGAGTTTCAGCTTCAGCATCAGTCCTTCCAATGAACAGCCAGGACTGATCTTTAGGATGGACTGGTTGGATCTCCTTGCAGTCCAAGGGACTCTCAAGTCTTCTCCAACACCACAGTTCAAAAGCATCAACTCTTTGGTGCTCAGCTTTCTTCACAGTCCAATTCTCACACCCATACATGACCACTGGAAAAACCATAGCCTTGACTAGACTTATCTCTGTACCTTAAAACAAATAAAAATAGAAGCAGAGATCAACTCTATAGTTAAACCTGAGACTTTAAATTGATTTATCCATTAATATCCCCACTGCTCAAATGATCTCATCAATGTTTCAGCACTATATGGTGGCACTGAAAGCACTGCCCCCATAATGCAGTGAAAATGGGGAAATTTTAAAATATCTTTCCTAGAAACAAATGAGAAGGAACACTTTTAATGACGTCTTACTATAGTAAGGGATTTACTGTAATATCTCTAATTTTATAGGTGTCTGCTGCTAAGTCGCTTCAGTCATGTCTGACTCTTGTGCGACCCCATAGACTAACAGAGTACAAATTGAAACTAGAAAGACATAGCAATGTGATAGCTGGACCACTAAGCATGTATAAAAAGCAAGAGTCCAGAACTGAATAGAGGGGAGAATTGAGAAAGAAGAGAGAAAAGTTAGATACAGAAAAAGACAGATCTAACAAATGACAAGAATCTGCAGCTGGACGATGATATTTTCCAGTACAGAATTCCTTATGGTGGAGTGGCTGAAGAGCATTTCAAATATGTGTCTAATACCTTTAGGCTAGTTACACAGTTTCCATCTAAACCAAATCCAGGATTCAAAACTCAGGAAAGCCTGTTATATCACATGTCCAGTGACTGTCCTTGGGAGAGGTGGGGAGGTGGATAGGGAGAACTAAAATATTGGTTTAAATCCTTCTGTGGGTCAGTGGTAAACAAAGAAAGATAATAACTGGAAATGAGATGCTGAAATATGGCGTATACTCAACAAAAAACCAAGAAACTGGAATTAGAAAAATAGGTAGAGAGGGATAGCTAGAGAAATTCTTTAAAACTTGAAAAATATGATATCTGATCAAGTATCAAGTATGAGACAGTTTAGTGTTTTCCTACTTTAAAATAAGTTAACTACAGTGAAGCAGTTAAAAAAAATGTTTAATGAAAAGGATATTTCCCCTTTCTCTCTTCTTTTCCTCTCTTCTAATCTCATTTAATTCCTTCATATTTGCTATGTACCAGACCCAACATTTATGTTCTTGTTGTTCAGTCCCCAAGTCATGTCCAACTCTTTGTGACACTATGAACTGCAGCACATCATGCTTCCCTGTCTTTCATTACATATCTGACTTTGTTCAAGCTCATGTCCATTGAATCAGTGATGCTATTCAACCATCTCATCCACTGTTGCCCCCTCCTCCTCTTGCTCCCAGTCTTTCCCAAAATCAATGTCTTTTCCAATCAGTTGGCTCTTCACATCAGGTGGCCAAAGTATTGTAGCTTCAGCTTCAGCATTAGTCCTTCCAATGAATATTCCAGGTCAGTGTCCTTTAGGATTGACTGGTTGGATCTCCTTGGTGTCCAAGGGACTCTCAAGAGTCTTCTCCAACACCACAGTTCAAAAGCATCAGTTCTTCAGTGCTCAGCCTTCTGTATGGTGCAACTTTCACATCCATACATGACTACTGGAAAAACCATAACATTGACTAGACAGACTTTTGTCAGCAAAGTGATGTCTCTGCTTTTTAATATATTGTCTAGGTTTGTCATAGATTTTCTTCCAAGGACAAGCATCTTTTAATTTCTTGGCTGCAGTGACCATCCACAGTGATTTTGGATCCCAAGAAAATTAGTCAGTGTTTCCACTGTTGCGCCATCTCTTTGCCATGAAATGATAGGACTGGATGCCATGATCTTTGCTTTTTGAATGTTGAGTCTTTAAGTTAGCTTTTTCAATCTCCTCTTTTACCTTCATCAAGAGACTCTTTAGTTCTGTTTTGCTGTCTTCCATTAGAGTGGTGTCATCTGCATGTCTGAGGTTATTAATATTTCTCCTGGCAATCTTGATTCCAGCTCTAGCTTCATCCAGCCTGGTATTTCAATGATGTACTCAGCATATACATTAATAAGTAGGGTGACAATATACAGTCTTGACGTACTAGTTTCCCCTTTTGGAACTAGTTCACAGTTTGGAACTAGTTTGGAACTATTTGGAACTAGTTTTCCCCAGTTCATTGTGCCAAGTTCATTTCCCCAGTTCATTTCCCCAGTTAATTGTGCCAAGTCCAGATCTAACTGTTGCTTCTTGACCTGCATACAAATTTCTCAAGAGGCAGGTAAGGTGTTTTGGTATTCTCATCTCTTTAAGAATTTTCCACAGTTATGATCTATACAAGCAAAGGTTTTAGCATAGTCAATGAAGCAGAAGTAGATGTTTTTTGGAATTCCTTTTCTTTTTCTATGACCCAAAGGATGTTGGCAATTTGAACTCTGGTTCCTCTGCCTTCTGTAAATCCAACTTGTACATTTGGATGTTCTCAGTTCATGTACTCTTGAAGCCTACCTTGGAGGATTTTGAGCATTACCTTGCTAGCATGTGAAATTAGTGCAATTGTTCAGTGGTTTGAGCATTCTTTGGCATTGCCCTTCTTTGGGATTGGAATGAAAACTGAACTTTTGCAGTCCTGTGGCCACTGCTGAGTTTTCCAAATATGCTAGTGTATTGATTGTAGCACTTTCATAGTATCATCTTTTAATATTTGAAATAGCCCACCTGGAATTCCATCACCTCCACTAGCTTTGTTCATAGTATTGCCTCTAAGGCCCACTTGACTTCACACTCCGGGATGTCTGGCTCTAGTGTCTGATGTCTTGACTTCACACTCCGGGATGTCTGGTGAGTGACCACACCATCGGGTTATCAGGATCATTAAGACCTTATTTGTACAGTTCTTCAGTGTATTTTTGCCAACTTTTCTTAATCTCTTCTGCTTCTGTTACGTCCTGCTGTTTCTGGCCTTTATTTTGCCCATCTTTGCATGAAGTAGTCCCAATTGCAAAAGTACTTATAAGTATATTAAAGCATCATATAAATCTCTGGCAAAGATATAGTTAATTATAAGACTTGGACTAAAAATAGATTTATGAAGTAAATATATGTGAAAAGAGATTGTGTAATCTTTATGTGCATATGTATTTACCAAAATCCTTCTTTTCTGCCAAACAATGATTTGTCTAAACGTTCATTTTCTCCTATAGTTCTGTTTGCCTGATGGATAAACCCAAAAAGGTACATATTTGAAAACAAAGGCAGGTGCTGCTGCTGCTAAGTCACTTCAGTCGTGTCCGACTCTGTGCGACCCCATAGACGGCAGCCCATCAGGTTCCCCCATCCCTGGGATTCTCCAGACAAGAACACTGGAGTGGGTTGCCATTTCCTTCTCCAATGCATGAAAGTGAAAAGTGAAAGTGAAGTCGCTCAGTCGTATCCGACTCTTAGCGACCCCATGGACTGCAGCCCACCAGGCTCCTCCGTCCATGGGATTTTCCAGGCAAGAGTACTGGAGTGGGGTGCCATTGCCTTCTCCAAAACAAAGGCATGACATTTAATTAGACACCATAAATTTGGAAAAAAAAAAAAACACACACAAAGGTATTGTTAATAACAGTTGATAGTAATTACACCACAATTTATTTTTCCTTTAACTTTGGGTAGATATTTGATTTGCTTACACTTTAGGGTTAGAAATAATTTTCCTATAACCATTTGTATATATAACTTCTGGTGAACATATATACTAATATATTTTGTAAATATACCAAAGAGTATGTCTGGTGGGTCATAGGTTAGGCACATACATAACTTCAGAAAGTAATACCAAACTGTTTTTCAAATCAATTTACTATCCTATCAATAATGTATGAGAGTTCCAGTTACTCTACTTCCTCTCCAAGAGATGGTATTGACAGTTTTATTTTGTCTATCAAGATGAGATGTGATGGTATATAATTATGCTTTTATATCACATTTCCTCATTAATTTAATGGCATCAGGCTCTTTACATGTCATTATAGGGTATTTGAATATCTTCTTTTGAGACCTGATTGCTCAAACATTCTACCAGTTTTTTAATTGGGTCATTTTTTTTACTTATTACAATAATTATTTATATAAGCTATTTTTCTTTTTTTTTTACTGTGTTATTTTATTTTTTTATTTTATTTTTTAACTTTACAATATTGTATTGGTTTTTGCATATATCAAAATGAATCTGCCACAAGTATAAATGTGTTCCCCATCCTGAACCCTCCTCCCTCCTCCCTCCCCATACCATCCCTCTGGGTCATCCCAGTGCGCCAGCCCCAAGCATCCAGTATCATGCATTGTACCTGGACTGGCGACTCATTTCATATATGATATTATACATGTTTCAATGCCATTCTCCCAAATTATCCCACCCTCTCCCTCTCCCACAGAGTCCAAAAGACTGTTCTATACATCAGTGTCTCTTTTGCTGTCTTGTATACAGGGTTATTGTTACCATCTTTCTAAATTCCATATATATGTGTTAGTATACCGTATTGGTGTTTTTCTTTCTGGCTTACTTCACCTGTATAATAGGCTCCAGTTTCATCCACCTCATTTCAGTTATATATACATATTGTAAAAAATCTTCTTTTAGACTGTGACTTATTTATTTCTTAATGATGTATATTTGGTAAATAGACATCTTAATTAAATCCAAGTTATAGTTTTAATACTTATTTTTTCTTGTCCATCTCAGAAATATTTGCTTACTCTAAAGTAACAAAGACGTTATCCTTTTCCTTCTAGAAGGTTTATTTTTTTTCCCATATTTAGTTATAAAATCAAGTTCTAAAATCTAAATGCAAGTGAATAAATATTGTAGTTTACTTATACAATGAAATACTATATAGTAATAAAATAAATTATATACCCAACAGCATGGATGAATCTCACAGATTTCATGTTGAGTAAAGGAGGCCAGAAATGAAGAGTATAATTAGCTATGTTTCTATGCAATTCAAGAATGGACAAAGATTATCTATATTTTAAAAAGTCAAAATAGTGGGTATTGTGTAAGAAGAGACTCAAATAAACATTCTGGAATGATGAAAATGGTCTGTATTTTCATCTGGGAGTAGGTGTATACACGTGTAAATATTTATCAGACTATGCACTTAAGATTTATACACTCTATATGTAAATTACATTTCAATTTTAGAGTAATGAATGCCTCATTAAAATATACAGGTGCTTTCTTAGATCTTCCAGTTTACTTCTCAGAATCTTCCTTCACCTTGAGCGTTTTTATGTTCATTTTTGCACCTAAGGCCCAAGGATATAAAAAGGTTTGCTAACACATCACTAATAAACAGCCATCTTCCTAATTTTGATGAAGTATGACTTTTCAAAACATTTTTCAAAAAAGAGACCACACGTAAGAAATTGAAATCTTTCTGTTTGCAAGTATGTCTTTCGGTGTGTTGTTCAGTTGCTAAATCCTATCCTACTCTTTGGGACTCCAGGAACTGCAGCATGCCAGACTTCCCTGTCCTTCACTATCTCCTGGAGTTTGCTCAACTCACATCCATTGAGTCACTGATGTCATCCAACCATCTCATCTTCTGTCACCCTCTTCTCCTCCTACCCACAATCTTTCCCAATATCAAGGTCTTTTCCAATGAGTCAGCTCTTCACATCAGGTGGCCAAAGTATTGGAGCTTCAGTTTCATTCATTCCAGTGAATAATCAGGGTTTATTTCCTTTAGGATTGACTCGTTTGATCTCCTTGCTGTCCTAAGGACTCTCAAGAGTCTTCACCAGCACCAATGTTTGATAACATAAATTCTTCAGTGCTCAGTCTTCTTTATGGTCGAACTCTCATCTCCATACAGCAATTCAGTTCAGTTGCTCAGTCATGTCTGGATCTTTGTAAAGCCATGAACTGTGGCATATCTGGCCTCCCTGTCCATCACCAACTCCTGAAGCTTGCTTAAATTATGTCTATCAAGTTGGCAATGTCATCCAACCACCTCATCCTCTCTTGTCCCCTTCTCCTCCCACCTTCAGTCTTTCCCAGCATCAGGCTCTTTTCCAGTGAGTCACTTCTTCACATCAGGTGGCCAAAGGATTGGAGTTTTAGCTTCAGCATCAGTCCTTCCAATGAATATTTGGGACTAATTTCCTTTAGGGTTGACTGATTTGATCTCCTCGTTGTCCAAGGGACTCACAAAATCTTCTCCAACACCACAGTTCAAAAGCATCAATTCTTCAGCGTTCTCACTTCCATACATGACTACTGGAAAAACCATATCTTTGACTATATGGATCTTTGTTGGCAATTAACGTCTCTGCTTTTTTAATATGCTGTCTATGTTGGTCATAGATTTGCTTTCAAAGAGCAAGTGTCTTTTAATTTCATGGCTGCAGTCACCATCTGCAGTGATTTTTGGAGCCCAAGAAAATGAAATCTGTCACTGTTTCCATTGTTTCCCCATCTATTTGCCATGAAGTTATGGGACCAGATGTCACAATTTTCTTTTTCTGAATGTTAAGTCATCCATACATCCATACATGTTAAGTCATAAATGTATGACCATAACCATAGCTTTGACTCTATGGATCTTTGTCAGCAAAATGATGTCTCTGCTTTTTAATGTGCTGTCTTGTTTCCCAGGTGATGCTCGTGGTAAAGAACCTGCCTGCTGATGCAGGAGATATAAGAAGTGTGGGTTCAATCTCTGGGTCAGGAAAATCACCTGGAGTAGAACATGGCAACCCACTGCAGTATTCTTGCCTGAAGAATTCCATGGACAGAGGAGCCTGATGGGCTATGGTCCATCGGGCCACAAAGAGTGGGACACAACTGATGCAACTTCTTCAAAAGATTTGTCATAGCTTTTCTTCCTAGGAGCAAGTGTCTTTTAATTTCATGGTGGCAGTCACCATCTGCAGTGATTTTGAAGCCCAAGAAAATAAAATCTGTCATGCTTTTACTTTTTACCCTTCTATTTGCAATGAAGTGATGGGACTGGATGGCATAATCTTAGTTTTGTTTGTTTTTAATGTTGAGTTTCAAGTCAGGTTTTTCATTCTCATTTTTGACCGTCATCAAGGAATTCTTTATTGAAACTTCACTTTCTGCCAGTATACTGTTATCATTTCTATATCTGAGATTGTTGGTATTTCTCTCGGCAACATTAATTCCAGTTTGTCATTCATCCAGCCCGACATTTGACAGTCTGTACTCTGCCTATAAGTTAACTAAGCAGGGTGACAATACTATCCTTGTTGTACTCCTTTCCCAATTTTGAGCCAGTCTGTTGGTCTATGTCTTGTTCCTATTGTTGCTTCTTGAACCACATACAGGTTTCTCAGGAGACAATGTGAGCTGGTATTCCCATCTCTTGAAGAATTTTCCACAGTTTGTTATGATCCACACAGTCAGAGACTTTTCCATAGTAAATGAAGCAGAAGTAGATGTTTTTATGGAATTCCCTTGTTGTCTCTATGTTCCAGTGAATGTTTATAATTGAATCTCTAGTCCCGTTGCCTTTTTTAAACTCAGCTTGTACATTTAAACCCAGCATCTCCATTCATGTACAGTTGAAGCCTAACTGGAAGGATTTTGGCATTTCCTTGCTAGCATGTGAAATGAATGCATTTGTATGGTGGTTGGAACATTCTTTGGCGTTGCCCTTCTTTGGGATTGAAATGAAAACTGATCTTTTCCAGTCTTGTGGCTATGGCTGACTTTTCCAAATTTGCTGGCATATTGAGTGCAGCATTTTAAAGCCTCATTTTTTTATGATTTTAAATAGCTCAGCTGCAATTCCATCACCTCCACTAGCTTTGGTCATCTTAATGCTTCCTAAGGCCCACTTGACTTCACACTCCAGGATATCTGGCTCTAGGTGAGGGACCATTGTGGTTATCTGGATCATTAAGCCTTTTTTTTTTTTTTTTTATTTTGGTATAGTTTTTCTGTGTATTCTTACCACCTCTTTTTAATCTATTTTGCTCCTATTAGGTCCTTACCATTTATTTCCTTTATCATGCCCATTCTTGCATGAAATGTTCCTTTGCTATCTCCAATTTTCTGGAAGATATCCTGAGTCTTATATATTCTGTGGTTTTCCTTTATTTCTTTGCATTGTTCACTTAAGAAGGCTTTCTTATTCTCCTTTGCTATTCTCTGGAACTCTGCAATCAGCTGGGTATATGTTTCCCTTTCTCTCTTGCCTTTCACTTCTTTACTCAGCTATTTGTAATGCCTCCTCAGACTACCACTTTAACTTATTGCATTTCTTTTTCTTTGGGATGGTTTTGGTCACCACTTCCTATACAATGTTACTAACCTTGTCATAGTTCTTCAGGCACTCTGCCTGTGCTGTGTGCTTAGCCACTCAGTCATGTCCAAATCTTTGAAACCTCTGTCCATGGGGATTCTCCAGGCAAGAATACTGGAGTGGGTTGCCATGCTATTCTCCAGGGGATCTTCCCAACCCAGGGAATCAAACCCAGGTCTCCCACATTGCAGGTGGATTCTTTACTGTCTGAGCCACCAGGGAAGTCTACCGGATCTAATCCCTTGAATTTGTTTGTCACTTCCACTGTATAATCATAAGGGATTTGATTTAGATCTTATTTGAATGGCCTAGTGGTTTAACCTTCTTTCTTCAATTTAAGCCTGAATTTTGCAGTAAGGAGTTCATTATCTGTGTCATAGTCAGCTCCAGATGTTGTTTTTGCTGACTAAATAGAGCTTCTCCATCTTTGGCTGCAAAGAATATAATCAGTCTGATTTTGGAATGGACTATCTGGTGATGTCCATGTGTAGAATCATCTCTTATGTTTCTGAAAGTGGGCATTTTCTATGACCATTGTGTTCTTTTGATAAAACTCTGTTACCCTTTGCCCTCACTTCATTTTGTACCCCAAGGCCAAACTTGACTGTTATTCCAGATAGCTCTTGACTTTCTACTTTCTCATTCCAATCCCCTATGATGAAAAGCACTTTTGTGTGTGTGTGTGTGTGGTATTAGCTCTAGAGGTCTTGCATGTTTTCATAGAACTGGTCAACTTAAGCTTCTTTGACATCAGTGCTTGGGGCATAGGCTTGAATTAATGTAATGCTGAATGGTTTGCCTTGGAAATGAACCAAGATCATTCTGTCTTTTTGGCCCCAAACTCTTCATTCCTTCTGGATATATTTGTAATTGTCCTTCCTTCTTCCCCAGAAGCATACTGGATACCTTCTGATCTAGGGGCCTCATATTTCAGTGCCATATCTTTTTGTGTTTTTATATTGTTCATGGGCTTCTCATGGCAAAATACTAGAGTGGCTTGCCATTCCATTCTCCAATGGACCACGTTTTGTCAGAAGTCTCTTCTATGACCCATCTATTTTGGATTGCCCTACATGGCATGGCAACCCAGCTCATAGCTTCCTTGGTTTATGCAAACCCCTTCACTATTACAACGCTGTGATCCATGAAGGATTTTTTAATTACTGATTACTTTTAAAATATTAATATATATTTAAGAAATATTCACATTTCCAAGTTGTGATTTACCCAGTCAACTGAAGAGCTCTTATATTCCTAATAACTTAATCCTATGAATGAATACCTAATAATGTGCTAAAATTTGATTTTGGCATAGGAGTTCATAAAATTTATATTCCTTTTTTAGCCCATTCCTTCCTATATTTTATTACAGTAAAAGTTCTTGTTCAATGCTTTTAGTATTTACTGTGAATTAGATCTCAAGACTTTAAACTCGTCCATAATCACCAACATATCTTAGTGTTTTACATAATAAGAGTTACTCCCTGCAGCAGAATAAATTTCTCACTTTACCTCCTCAGCGTTTATCTTTAAGAATGTAAATGCTACCACATATAGTACTGTAGTAGTTATGCTATTATTCATTTGTATATAGTAATAAATACATGCTTGTCATTCATTCGTGTCTGACTCTTTGCGACACCATGGACTATAGCCTTACAGGTTCCTCTGTCCGTAAGATTTCCCAGGTGAGAATACTAGAGTGGGTTGTCCTTTCCTTCTCCAGGATATCTTTCCAACCCAGGGACTGAACTTGGCTCTCTTGCATTGCAAGCAGATTCTTTACCATCTGAGCCACCAGGGAAGCCCAATAAATGCATAACTAGAAATAATTCTGTTAACTTATGAATGAAAACAGAAAGACTGCCTTTGACCAAGTCAAAATTAAATAAATTTTAGTGCATTTTAAATCTATTATTCCAAAACATATAACCTTTTGCATTATTTATATTCCAGTTCTTCTGGCATACATGTGTATCAAACAATAAGATGTACCCATAGTTCTTATAATTAACATTAACCAAAAAATTGTATTTACTTATTGTAAAAATTTGAATTGGTCTGGCAGAATTTTTAGGGCCATTTTCCATCTTCTGTGTATACTGATACCTCACTTCTTCTTCTTCTTTTTTTTTTTTTAACCTGTGAGACATATATCAAGGATTGTACTTACCTCAATTATTTTGAAGTGAAAAGAATCAACAAAATCATGAAATAGCTAAATATAAATACAGATAGTAATAAATGGTTGGATAAATATAAAGAAGTAAAAGTGCTAGAACAGCTTGCTTTGCGGATTAATTCAACTATCTTTCTTTGTAATATACCACACATTCTCCACCCACACATTCCCTCATTTTCTGTTTTTGATTGCATAGATATTTGTCCCCAATGATGCTGACTTTAGGATTTTGTGAAAAGGCATTTGTTATGGGCTAAATTGTTACTGACCAAAATTCATTTAAGTTCTAAATTTCAGTATCTTAGAATGTGACTCTTTGGGTATTAGGGCCTTCAAAGAGATTTTTGTTTATTTTCAGTCGCTCAGTCATGTCCCACTCTTTGCAACCCCATGAACTGCAGCACTCCAGGTTTCCTTGTCCTTCACTATCTCCCGGAGATTGACCAGACTCACGTCCGTTTAGTCGATGATGCCATCCAACCGTCTCATCTTCTGTCACCCCCTTCTCCTCCTGCCCTCGATCTTTCCCAGCATCAGGGTCTTTTCCAATCAGCTGGCTCTTTGCATTAGGTGACCATTGTATTGGAGCTTCAGCTTCTGCATCAGTCCTTCCAATAAATATTCATGGTTGATTTCCTTTAAGATTGACTGTTTTGATCTCCTTGCAGTACAAGAGACTCTAGAGTCTTCTCCAGTACCCTAGTTCAAAAGCACCAATTCACTGCTCAGTCTTCTTTATGGTCTAAATCTAACATCTGTACATGGCTTCTAGAAAAATCATAGCTTTGACTAGATAAACTTTTGTCAGCAAAATGATGTCTCTGCTTTTTAATATGCTGTCTAGGTTTGTCACAGCTTTTCTTCCAAAGAGCAAAAGTCCTTTCATTTCATGCTTGCAGTCACCATCTACAGTGGTTTTAGAGCCCAAGAAAATAAACTCTATCACTGTTTCCATTTTTTCCCCATCTATTTGCCATGAAGTGATGGGACCAGAAGCTATAATCTTAGCTTTTTGAATGATGAGTTATAAGCCAAATTTTTCATTTTCTCCTTTTATCTTCATCAAGAGGCTCTTTAGTTCCTCTTCACTTTCTGCCACAAGGGTGGTGTCATCTGCATATATGCTGCTGCTGCTAAGTCGCTTCAGTCATGTCCGACTCTGTGCGACCCCAGAGATGGCAGCCCACCAGACTCCCCCGTCCCTGGGATTCTCCAGGCAAGAACACTGGAGTGGGTTGCCATTTCCTTCTCCAATGCATGAAAGGGAAAAGTGAAAGTGAAGTCGCTCAGTCATGTCTGACTCTTAGTGACCCCATGGACTGCAGCCCACCAGGCTCCTCCATCCATGGGATTTTCCAGGCAAGAGTACTGGAGTGGGGTGCCATTGCCTTCTCTGCTGCATATATGAGGTTACTTTTATTTCTCCTGGCAATCTTGATGCCAGCTTGTGGTTCATCAGCCTGGCATCTCACATAATGTACTCTGTATGTAAGTTAAATAAACAGGGTGACAATATACAGCCTTGACGTACTCCTTTCCCAATTTTGAACCAGTTCATTGTTTCATGTCTAATTCTAACTGTTGCTCTGTGACCTCATACAGGTTTCTCATGTGTCAGGTAAGGTGGTCTGGTATTCCCATCTCTTAAAAAATTTCCCACTTTGTTGTTATCCACACAATCAAAGGCTACTGTAGTTAATGGAACAGATGTAGATTTTTTTTTTTCTGGAATCCTTTTGCTTTTTCTATGATCCATTAATGTATATTGGAAATTTTGTCTCTGGGTAAAGAGATAAGAAATGTAAATTAGGTTATTTGTGTTGGGGGTCTTTTCCAATATAGTTAGTATTTTTATAAGAGGAGATTAGGACACAGATAACAACCTCACCAAAATAGAAAAAAGGAGGTCATCTTCAAGCCAAGGAAAGAAGTTTTCAGAAGAAACCAGGGTTAATAACATCTGTAACTTGAATTTCTAGCCTTCAAAACTAAGAAAATTAATTTCTATTGTTTAAGCCATACAATCTGTTGTATTTTGTTATGACAGCCCTACCAAACTAATATATCATTTTTTTTTTTTTAGAACAAGTGATGGTATCTTGTTAATCTTCATGGCTAGAAAAAAACATTAATAAAACCATCCTCTGTTTTTCAGAAAGCACATACTTAGCATTAAATTATAACTGAACTTTAACAAGACTGTTTCTTACAATTCTCTACACAATAATTTGATGTATGTAGCTCTTTTCTTCCTGTAGACTTATGGCTCCTTCAAGAGAACTCATTATTTTCTGATAGGGAAACAGAATAGATAGATAATTTCCCCAATCACAGAGCATGTAACACACACATGTGTGATTAAGACAAAGAAATTAATCTTATTCAGATTAATCTTATTATTGTAACATAGCATTTATTTAGTCTTATAAATTGATATTTAGAGAGCTTACATAATTTACAAGAGTGACATAGTGAGTATCCTAGAGTAGGTTTAACAGATTCCAAAGCCAGTTTTCTATATACTGCTCTAATTCATACTGACTAAAATTTATGGCTCAGACATGACCATTTATGTTTTCAGGTCATTACTAGCTCCACAGCAGAAGCCAGTATAATTTCTACTTTAAGTCTTCAGGATAAATCCTTAGTAAATATTTGTTGATGCTTTGGGGACTCTATATGCAATTCCATTTCTTTGTTTCTTAGTTCTAAACATCTAACAGAGATACCAACACAAGATAAAACTGTATTAAAACTAATGTCTGAAAACAGTCCACATCAAGCCTTTTTCATAAAGGATTAGGAATAAATAACATATCTAGGGGCTTCTCTGATAGCTCAGTTGGTAAAGAATCCACCTGCAATGCAGGAGACCCTGATTCGATTCCTGGGTCAGGAAGATCCATGGGAGAAGAGATATCCACTCCAGTATTATTGGGCTTTAAAGCTGATAAAGAATCCTTCTGCAATGTGGGAGACCTGGGTTTGATCCCTGGTTTGGGAAGATCCCCTGGAGAAGGGAAAGGCTACCCACTCCAGTATTCTGGCCTGGAGAATTCCATGGACTGTATAATCCATTGGGTTGCAAAGAATCAGACATAATGAATGACTTTCACTAACATATCTAGGAAAATTCAAAATGTTGAAAGAATTCTGAAATTCAAATTTACAATAAAAAGATTGGCACATGTAAATAAGAGCAAAATGTATTGCTTTTTAATTTTAGGAATATTGTTGATATCAAAAGAAACAATCTCAAATGGGCATTATTCATTTGAGGTCATTAAAGGCCAATGATAGAGCATTTTAAATTGCACATATCATTTAGAATTGGGAGAAACTTAAGTACTTGGTTTAAGTGTGGCTTTTTGGATTAGTCATGGCAAAGTACATCAGAACATATTGTGTTAAACAAAAACTAAACAAAATTTAAAGCATCTGGCTTATAGGATTTACCCTCTTATAATGTAGAACTACTTTATAGATCTGATTGCTTCCTCCTTTAATAATATGTCTGGATTGAAATGCTGGTTTATTTATTGGTTCTGTAGTATTTAATGGTATTTTAGTTAAGTTAGCATTTTATAAAAATGGTACAATATTTATCCAAGCATCCAATCTGTGTTTAGATCTATGAAATAAATGGATTTCTTATAAATCCTCAATTTGATTTATGGGGCACTTCATAAGGTAAAACTCTTGTTATAAATATGGGGCCATGGTGGGGATAACTTGGGTGGGTGGCAACAGTGGAATGAGAACGTCATTCTGATCATTGTTTGTTTTTTTTTTTTTTTTCTTATCTAATTTAGTGCAGGGTTTCACAGCTGGACTCCCCACTCTATAAAATAAAGTGGAAGGGAGTAAAGTCATCTAGCTATTAACTAGAGAGGGAGGGAGAGTGGTTTCCCATGACCCAATGTGAGCAGAACTTTAACAGTTGCACTATTATTAAGTAGAATAGTTCTACTACAATATTTCTACTAAGCAGAAATAGTTCCTAACAACTGTATATAGTTTTATCATTTAAAAAATTATTTTAAATGTTACTAATTTCACTTTCCAAATATATTACAGTATACATATATTATTCTCACATTGCAGATACAGAGATAAGATTTATCTAAATTATGTTACTTATACAAGGTTACCCGGTAAGTGGCAGAGTTTGGGATGGGATTTACTTCACCATGCTGGTCATACCCAAGAGGTTTGCATAGGATGTCTATTCATAATAAAATATCAAATCTTTTTTCTAGCTGCCACATTGATTACTAAGACCTGGGCAGCAACATCCTTTCTCCTTTACAGTGTTGAACACTATGGAAATAAGGAGAGAAAACCATATGAACATCTTTCCCTTAAAAACAGAAACTTACAATTTTTCATTTCCATTTTTTATCATCATTTGTTTTTTCTGTACTTAAACTGTGTAATCAGAGAAGGCAATGGCACCCCACTCCAGTACTCTTGCCTAGGAAATCCCATGGACGGAGGAGTCTGGTAGGCTGCAGTCCATGGGGTAGTGAAGAGTCTGACACGACTGAGCGACTTCACTTTCACTTTTCAGTTTTATGCATTGGAGAAGGAAATGGCAACCCACTCCAGTGTTCTTGCCTGGAGAATCCTAGGTACGGGGAAGCCTGGTGGGCTGCTGTCTATGGGGTCGCATAGAGTCGGACACGACTGAAGTGACTTAGCAGCAGCAAACTGTGTAATGTTTAGAGTAAAAATGTAAAGAAAAATTGAAACTAATAGCATCTAAAAATCTAATGTTTAAATATAAAAAAACTTCATCAGGAGCAAATTAAGATATAAAATCATCTTGTAATATTTTACAACTAAAATCTTAACAATGAAGTGGAATTTGATCATGAAAGGGGATTTCTAGGGATGATAGAATCTGTCAATTTTTAGCAGCTTCTTTGGTTATGCTGAATTAGTTATTACCCATATTCTCTTTCCTTTAAATTTTTGTGTGGCATGCAGATATTCCTAAGCATATGTAATACATGATACCAATTATCAACTTTATTGATTTCACAATTGGAACCACCAGGATTCTTAATATGACTATGGTAAGCCTGCAATGATTTTGCTAGACATTTATACATAGACTCAAATAACTACACTCTGAAATTTAAACAACATATTTCTGTTTTAAATAGTTAACTTTAACCAATTTTTTATTCACTAAAAAGAATGACAAGCAATCCAATGAGAAGTTGGCTTCTTTAGAAATTCTTGTTTGTGTACCGTATTCTTTCAAAGAGTTAAATATTTATTATTTAATAAAATAATCCCAAACTAAAACCCATGCATTGTAGATGGAGTTGTTTCTTTATTTAGAATGATTTACTGAATTTTAGTTGAGGAGAAGATAATTCAGAAAGAAGTCAAACTTCTCCCAGTAAGACCACTTTTCTCCTGCATGTTAAAGGTAATTTTATAGCACTCCATTAATGAAAAGATCTAAGCAAGATTAAGAGGGCTCTCCAGGTCCCTCCCACAGCCCAGCATGCACTGAAGTACTTTAAAGAAATGGTTTGCATTGGAATTCTCCCATGTATTAGCACTTAAATCTTTAAAATATCTTTGAAGCCCATCTGCTGCAGAGCTTCATTTTTAATGAAAATGGAAAAGGGGCAGCCATAGCTGTCTCTGATATAGTAGATCTTTCTTTATAATTCTGTATCTTTTGTTGTACCTCAGAGATGTTTCGATCAGAATTATTTTCATCATAAGAGAATGAATTCATTGTAACCAACTTGTAATAATAAAAATCATAGGGGATAACTATATAATTCCATAAATAGGCCCTTTTCTATCACTTTTAGAGTTGTATTCTACAATACAGAATATGTTTATACTTTTTGTTAGTTCATTCACAAATTGATATAGGCATCTTTTCATATAGTGTCCAACAATATTTTTATATTCAAATGTACTTAGTAAGATGTATATTTGAAGGAGACTATTAATGAAAGTGAAGTCACTCAGTCATGTCTGACTCTTTGTGACCCCATGGACCTAGCCTACCAGGCTCCTCTGTCCATGGGATTTTCCAGGCAAGAGTACAGAGTGGCTTGCCATTTTCTTCTCCACTATTAATGATGTAAAACATAAAAAAGAATAAAACATTTGTGATCTCTTAATGGGTTCCTTGTAGCTCAGATGGGAAAAATCTGCCTGCAAATCAGGAGACCTGGGTTAGATCCCTGGGTTGGGAAGATCCCCTGGAGAGAGAAATGGCAACCCACTCCAGTATTCTTGTCTGGAGAATCCCATGGATAGAGGAGCCTGGCAGGTTACAGTCCATGGGGTCGCAAAGAGTTGGGCAAGACTGAGCAACTAACACAGAACTACCGAATTCTAGATATAAAGATAAAAAATTTAGATTTCACCACTGCAAGTTTCCAACAAAAAATTTCTCTTTTTGTTTCTCTTCTCTAAGGTGGGTTGTTTAATTTCCCAAACAAGAAAAAGAGAGTGGCTTCTCACTTTTGATTCAGTGAGATATTGGATAATATTTGAGATCTGAAGACAAACTATTCACCCAACTATTTTATGAGGCTTGGCTAACTTATTACCTTCTCTGAACCTTATTTTCAACCTCAGTAAAATAAGAATAAAAAGGGGATCTAGGCCATAGGGTTGCTGGGAACTTTAAACACATTAATACCTGTAGAGGGCCTGGCAGATAAATAATCCCCAGTACATGTTATGTATACTACAATTATGGTAATTTATTTCCCACTCTCTCCACCCCAACTCCACCATGGCTAATTGACCACAACTACTCCAGTTCACTTACCTAGGTAGAGATTACAGAGAGTGGCACCACAGAATTGGTTTATGGGGCAAGTGCAAACTTCTTAGAGTCACATTTCTCTGATTTCAGGCTTCTGAAGGTTCTCTACCCTTCCTTCACTTTCAGCATCAGGAAATAGAATGTAGAAGAGGAAAAGCACAAACTTCCTTTCATAAAAAACAGAGATGACTTCAGAATCTGCTTCTTAGAGATTGAAGAATAATTTTCATTCATTTATTAAAAATGGAAAGGATTCCATAAACTTTTAAAATTTATCAAAACGAATAAAGAACATGGTGTATGATTATATATTTAACAAATTCTTCTTTAATATAAATGTTTTAAAAAGAAAATTGGTGCAAGAACTTAGAGAGTAAAAGAGTTTGTGATGGATACATTCTCCAAGTGAAACAGGTAAAAAGTCAGGATTGTAGGGCCAAACGGTGCTGCTGGAAACAATAAGGACTGTACAGCCAAGACCCTGCAAATGGGCGAACTGTAAGAATTAAGTTTATATAGCTCTATCTTTCTCTGGGGAATTGTCAAAACTGAGTGCAGGGAATAAAACTGAGAACATGAACTTTGCCACTGCTGGGAGATAGACCAATTCAGCAGTTCATGGTGATCTTTAAGGGCCAAAAATACCAAATTGGCCAAGATGTCAGAGAGAATGATGGGCAGAAAACAGTTTGACACAAAGGCAGCTTTTCCCTAAGACAGCTGCTAAGTCTAAAACTTGAGCTACAACAGGCTGAGAAGCTAATCAGAGCAATTATTTTCTGACTAAGATTAGAATTTAGGAACAGCTAGGTGAGGAGTTCCAGCAAATACACAAGGTTCTCAGTTAAATGCTTTGAATGAGTATGACCTAGGACTGTTTGTCAACTAGAGCTATATGGAGTTTCACTGAAACTAAAACCATACCCCACCCTCACCTCAGCAAATGGAATCAGGTGATCAGCCTCCAATCTGCCTCACAGTAGAAAAGGTAGAAACTCCACAGGACAATGATATCTTCTGGATTCTCTGTAGTTTTTCTTTATAATATCCAACATTTAATTTTAAAAATTATTGTAAAAGATGATGTGTAGAAATATGATATGTGTTTCTGTGAAAATAGGGGAAAGTATGAAAATTTAATGAGAGAATAGTACCTAGAAGATATAAAGTGGGAATTTTATACCTAAGAAGGATAATTAATAATAACTCAAAAAAGGAAAAGGTTTAACAGCATATTGGGCATAGCAGAACACAAGACTGGCAATCCAGGAGATATATCAATAGTAAATATATAAACTGAAGTGAAGAGGATAAAAATAAAGCTGAGAGAAGAATTTTAAAATAGAGCATAAGTGACAAGTGAGACATTTTCCAAAAGTCTAATCAATGGAAAATTAGAATACATGGGTTAATTAGAATGAAATGATATTTGAAGAAATATGCCCATAAATTTCAAAAATTAGTGAAATGCAATAAATTTATAGAAACTCCATAAACTCCCAAAAGTATATACACAAAAGAAAACACCTAAATATGCAATAACAAAATTGCTAAAAACTGAATAAATAAATAAATAAAATGAATGTTAAAAAGAAGCCAAAGGAGAGGAAAATCACACATTAATTTCAAAGAAGCACCAATATGATTAGCAGAAGGCTTCTCAATGAAGTCATAAAATAACGGATGGTTTCTGTAAATGTTTAAAGAAAATAATTGTCAACTGAGACAAATATACACAATGAAAACACTCTAAGATAAAGGCAAAATAAAAGCTTTCAGATCGATGAAAACTGAGAAAATGTGCCACTAACTCACTTGCAATAAAAAGAAAATAAAAGATCATTCTTAAGACAGAAGGAAAATAATAATGGCTGTGGAATTCAAGATGTATTCAGAATTTCACCATGGTTTCTATTTTGCCTAATAGCAATAAATCTTTGGTTCTATTTGTTATTGTCTGCTAAATACTTTTTCTATCTCTTTAAATATAATATTTTGTATATCTTTAAGTCTTTCTTATAAATAACATACAACTGGATTTGATTTTTGATTGTGTTTGCTATTGATTATCCCCCTTACTCATATATACAGTTCAGGAGTCTCAGTCATTTCAAGTAGTGTTTTCCATTTCACATTTTTGGACAATGGTAATATAATTAATTAGGATTTATTCCTTGTGTTTTTAGTATGCATTTGTATTCTATTTCAGGATATTGAAATATGTGTGTGCATTGTATATATGTATGACATTCATATAATTTCTTCTAATGATCATCCTTTACTATTTTTAATCATTGTTTATAGTTTTTATAATACTTGACATACACATCTTGGAAACAGCTTCCAATTTCCTCTTTTTCTTGTTATAATACTTTCATATTGGTATTATCTAATATTTCATGTTCATGTTGTTTCAGTGTTTTAATATTATGTGCCAACAAGTGTTGGATTTAAGTCTAAGATTTGTTGTCTCTGAACACTAGTATGTATCTTTATCTTATGTGTTCTTTATTTCAGATTTTTTTTTTTTTTTTTACATTTTCTTGGGTTATAATCTAGAGCATTTCTTTTGGTAGTTTATAAGTATATGCTCCCTTTTCGTGTTAGAAAACCTATTTGAGTGTGTTTGGGGATGCAAGCTCTGCTCCTACTCGACTTTCAGACCTGGACAAGAGTTCAAGTCACGTGATAATAGTTAGCAATTTAACTTGCTTTAGAATTGAGATAATATGTAGGTATTCCCAAAGCATCAAAGATAAAATCAAATTGATGTTGGAATAATATGCTATTATACAATATGTCATAAATAATAGTACCTAGCAGATCACAAAATTACATTGACTTTTTCTACTTAACAGAAAACATAATTTTATAGTAAATAAAATCCCATGGGTCTTTTTCTCTTCTGTGATCTTTCATAGTACTACTGTGCACTAGGAAGTTTAGTTTATAAATATTTCTTGTACATATATATATATCCTTTTATCTTTTGATGATTTTATATAATTTATTTCATAATTGTGTTATTCCTCCATTGCCTGGTAAATATTAGTATAAGTGAACTTAACATCAAATATATAAAGTTATACATCAGGATATTTCCCACATAAACAGGTCAATTTTGTTTCTTTTTTTATACTGCTCTGTATGATTGGTTTTTAAGAACCACTATTCAACATAGTTTTGGAAGTTTTGGCTACAGCAATCAGAGCAGAAAAAGAAATAAAAGGAATCCAAATTGGAAAAGAAGAAGTAAAACTCTCACTATTTGCAGATGACATGATCCTCTACATAGAAAACCCTGAAGACTCCACCAGAAAATTACTAGAACTAATCAATGATTATAGTAAAGTTGCAGGATATAAAATCAACACACAGAAATCCCTTGCATTCCTATACACTAATAATGAGAAAACAGAAAGAGAAATTAAGGAAACAATTCCATTCACCATTGCAACGGAAAGAATAAAATACTTAGGAATATATCTACCTAAAGAAACTAAAGACCTATATATAGAAAACTATAAAACACTAGTGAAAGAAATCAAAGAGGACACTAATAGATGGAGAAATATACCATGTTCATGGATTGGAAGAATCAATATAGTGAAAATGAGTATACTACCCAAAGCAATTTATAGATTCAATGCAATCCCTATCAAGCTACCAACAGTATTCTTCACAGAGCTAGAACAAATAATTTCACAATTTGTATAGAAATACAAAAAAACCTCAAATAGCCAAAGCTATCTTGAGAAAGAAGAATGGAACTGGAGGAATCAACCTACCTGACTTCAGGCTCTACTACAAAGCCACAGTTATCAAGACAGTATGGTACTGGCACAAAGACAGAAATATAGATCAATGGAACAAAATAGAAAGCCCAGAGATAAATCCACACACATATGGACACCTTACCTTTGACAAAGGAGGCAAGAATATACAATGGATTAAAGACAATCTCTTTAACAAGTGGTGCTGGGAAATCTGGTCAACCACTTGTAAAAGAATGAAACTAGACCACTTTCTAACACCATACACAAAAATAAACTCAAAATGGATTAAAGATCTAAACGTAAGACCAGAAACTATAAAACTCCTAGAGGAGAACATAGGCAAAACACTCTCTGACATACATCACAGCAGGATTCTCTATGACCCACCTCCCAGAATATTGGAAATAAAAGCAAAAATAAACAAATGGGACCTAATTAACCTTAAAAGCTTCTGCACATCAAAGGAAACTATCAGTAAGGTGAAAAGACAGCCTTCAGAATGGGAGAAAATAATAGCAAATGAAGCAACTGACAAACAACTAATCTCAAAAATATACAAGCAACTCCTACAGCTCAACTCCAGAAAAATAAATGACCCAATCAAAAAATGGGCCAAAGAACTAAATAGACATTTCTCCAAAGAAGACATACAGATGGCTAACAAACACATGAAAAGATGCTCAACATCACTCATTATCAGAGAAATGCAAATCAAGACCACTATGAGGTACCATTTCACATCAGTCAGAATGGCTGCAATCCAAAAGTCTATAAGCAATAAATGCTGGAGAGGGTGTGGAGAAAAGGGAACCCTCTTACACTGTTGGTGGGAATGCAAACTAGTACAGCCACTATGGAGAACAGTGTGGAGATTCCTTAAAAAACTGGAAATAGAACTGCCTTATGATCCAGCAAACCCACTGCTGGGCATACACACTGAGGAATCCAGAAGGGAAAGAGACACGTGTATCCCAGTGTTCATTGCAGCACTGTATATAATAGCCAGGACATGGAAGCAACCTAGATGTCCATCAGCAGATGAATGGATAAGAAAGCAGTGGTACATATACACAATGGAGTATTACTCAGCCATTAAAAAGAATACATTTGAATCAGTTCTAATGAGGTGGATGAAACTGGAGCCTATTATACAGAGTGAAGTAAGCCAGAAAGAAAAACACTAATACAGTATACTAATGCATATATATGGAATTTAGAAAGATGGTAACAATAACCCTGTGTACGAGACAGCAAAAGAGACACTGATGTATAGAACAGTCTTATGGACTCTGTGGGAAAGGGAGAGGGTGGGAAGATTTGGGAGAATTGCATTGAAACATGTAAAATATCATGTATGAAATGAGATGCCAGTCCAGGTTCGATGCATGATACTGGATGCTTGGGGCTAGTGCACTGGGACGACCCATAGGGATGGTATGGGGAGGGAGGGGGGTGGAGGGTTCAGGATGGGGAACACATGTATACCTGTGATGGATTCATTTTTATATTTGGCAAAACTAATACAATTATGTAAAGTTTAAAAATAAAATAAAATTAAAAATAAAAAATTAAAAGGTAAAAATGTCAATAAAAAAAAGAAAAAGAACCTGTTTTTTAGTTGACAGTCACAAAACATCATTAGCTTGTTTTTTGCTACTCTCGTGTTTTCTCTGTCCATTCCAATTGGTACAGTTTTCAACTCTGAGTCCTCTGTGATTTTCCTAAATCTCTTTTTCATGTGACACACCTCTTCTGAAGGACATCTAGCTGTAGTGCTCAAGATAAACATCCACCAGTAACTCAACATCCTTTAACATTTGTAAGAGCTTCATGTTGAATCTGCATACATCTAGAAGGTGCATGACACAGTTTGGTTCAGTTCAGTCGCTCAGTCATGTCCAACTCTTTGTGACCCCATGGGCTGCAGCATGCCAGGCCTCCCTGTCCATCACCAACTCCCAGGGTTTACTCAAACTCATGTCCATTGAGTCAGGGATGCCATCCAACCATCTCATCCTCTGTCATACCTTTCTCCTCCCGCCATCAATCTTTCCTAGCATCAGGGTCTTTTCAAATGAGTCAGCTCTTCGCATCAGGTGGTCAAAGTATTGGAGTTTCAACTTCAACAACAACATCAGCATGACCCAGACTAAGTATCAAAGAGACAATGGATAATGCAGTCAAATACTCTTCAGTTCAGTTCAGTTCAGTTGCTCAGTCGTGTCCGGCTCTTTGCGACCCCATGAATTGCAGCACGCCAGGCCTCCCTGTCCATTACCAACTCCCGGAGTTCACCCAAACTCATGTCCATCGAATCAGTGATGCCATCCAGCCATCTCATCCTCTGTCATCCCCTTCTCCTCCTGCCCCCAATCCCTCCCAGCATCAGAGTCTTTTCCAATGCAAATACTCAGGCTAAAGCAAAAGAAAACCGTTCCAGTAAGGGTGACTGTGTTTTAGATGAAATTCATTAATATTGAGCCACGTTTCCGAAGATGGACCCAAATAAGGATTGACAGAAGACATATGGTTGGGAAATTTGAGTGGTAACAGTAGGGAGTTCAAAGCAAGCAACAAAGAAGCTGAGCAGGTGACTAATGCCAGGGAGATAACATGGCAGAGGAAAGACTCTTATTTATGCATAGCAGTTGTTTACAGTACAATCCTAGTTTGCCTATGATAATAAAAGTCTCCAGCTCTGATATCTTCAGATCTGAGTTAGAAATCCCTATTCCACAACATAAGAACTATACATTTGTAAATTTCTGTTTTCTCTTCTGTAAAAAGAGAGTAGTAATAAAATCTGGTTTAGAGAGTTATTTTGAGGACTAGATGTGATAATGCAGTTAAATAATATTACATTTCATTTGCTATTATCATTATAACCCATCCAAGCCAGACAAGATAAGAATGAAATGTGAATAAGTAGGTTTAGACAGTGACAGATTACGATAGTTGAATCTAAATGGGAATAAAAACAGGAGTATGTAATCAAGCACAGAGGAGAACCATGTGCTCAGCTGCTCAGTTGTGTCCAACTCTTTGCGACCCCATGAACTGTAGCCCACCAGGCTCCTCTGTCCTTGGGATTTTCCAGGCAAGAATACTGGAGTGGGTTGCCATTTCCTTCTCCAGAGTAGAACCCTAAGTAACTATATTTTAGACCTCTAGGGACAATGAGTCACATCAGAGTTAATGTGAAAGGCACCTAATGGACTGATATAGTGAACACTTTGCATAGCTATGACTGGCCATGATATAAGATGTTAATGTTAATATGTTATCTATTAGGTAATTAGAAACAAAGGCACAAAATAATTTATTTGGTCATCCATTTGCACTATCAGTATGAATTGATATTAAGAAAAGAATTCTTCTAATCCAAAATATGTTGAAAATGCATTATTTCATAATGAGAATTACAGTCTCTAGAAATTGACCACGTATGAGAACAATTACACCTGCCCTAAGAGAAGAAAGAAGCTCTTAAAATATGAGAAATAATACTTTCCCAGAGTGGTGTCTGTTAGTACCTGCGATGGCACTGATAGAAGTCATAATAGGATGAACACCACGGGAAACTTGGTGCTTAGAATTAATCTATGGAAAGAGCAAAGTCTCAATTGATTCCCTGCACTCAGGCTTTAACTACTGATGGCTGTAAACTGTCATCTTTAAAACAATGCTGCTGACTGTATGCCTTTCATTAATCCACCACTTGAACTTCAGCCTTATTAAAAATCCATCTGGTGGCAAGCTTGGACTTGTATGATGTTTGACACATGGCACAGAATTGACAAGAAATTTAGTTGTTTAGTTCAATTTGCAAATGCAAGAGAGAACTTGCCACATGAGGCAGTTTTACTCTTTCTACTATCCTTAATATAGGTGAAAGGAAACTATGTCTCTTTGGCAACCATGATGAATGTTTGATATAAATTAGCTAAAAACTCAATATGTAATTTATTCCTGGTTGGAATTTTCTCCAGAGTAGGTTATGCTGTATACTGCACAGACCTACATATAAGGAGAAACAAGTCAAGTTATAATTACATTCACATGTTAGCTAATTGGGCCCTTCGGGGCCTTCTTCCTAATTATAAGAGGACATACAAAGAAGAACTAACACTAAAAGTGAGTATGTATAGAATGAATATGAGTTAAAATGTGTTGTGCTGGCTATATAAAAGCTGTAAAACTTGATAGGAAAGGAATGCTATTACTTGCAAGACGTCTCCTACACATTAAAAAAAGAAAATTAGGTCTACAGCAGTGTCATTGACAGACTATATGATCAGAAAAAAAAAAAAGTTATGCTAGGTGGGCTTTAAAGAGGACACATTGAAAAAAGGAAGGCTCCTAATCTGTATTCTAGATTTATTTTTTCCTGTTTTAGGAATGCAAGGAAATATGGTCTTATGATACCACTTGAAATAAAAAATATATATATTTTTGTGGAAATTCATTATATATAAGATTTTTGTAAGACTTTTGAAAATAAAATTATATAGATATATTACATAAACATAAGCTTGAAAATCTTCAGAGAATTCATTCATTTGTAATGCTTAAAATTTGATGACATCATTTCATAATAAGAGAGAAGGTAGATTTTAATCCCCAGCATTGGAAAGCTATACATTATTGCTCTGATAATTCTTAAAGTAAAATTTACAGTTGTTTCTCTTCAGTTTCTCCTGGGGATTTAAGATAGCAGGAAGGGTGAAGAAAGAGTGTACCCATGTTAGAGTAAATCATGGGACTTTTTACAAGGTTGTAATTCATTGTATTTTACATCAAATGGTACCCTTTTGACATGTCTATAAAAGTCTGAGTGTTTATAGTAGATGTGTATATAATATTACACTACACCTCATAACCGAGATAAACTGGCAAGAACCCTAAAGCTCAATAGGAACAAGATTGCCTTTATCTCTTAAAACTGTCATTTTAATTTTCCACACTAGACAATGCTATAGATGAAGGACGACTTAAGATCCTGGTGACTGTTAGACTACAATCTTCTAATGTTTTGAATTTAGTATCTAATCAAATTGCTTTGCTTTTAGTATTCTTATCTTGATTTATGTGAATTGGTATAGGGTACCCTACTTAGTATACCCGGAGGAACAGTGTATTTTACAGTATTCTAAATGCAAATCCTGCTCCTAGATTTATACCATGGACAATGCAGTCGCACTATTAAAAAATAATTTAAAATGAAACCCAGAAAAATTGAAATGACACTTTTTGAGTCAAACAGTCTTTAGCAGCTGGTTCTGATGCTTCATGGGCTGCCGTAACTGAGACAGAGTGCTTGAGCAGGGCACAGTCCACAGCCTGCAATTTCAAAGTTACCTTCTGTGGAGCTGGAATTAAATGCCCAGTTAATACAAAGGGAAATTTCCCTCGTGCAAAATCTAATCAAATGTAATATGTCTACATTATAACTACCATTTCTATGACTATTATAATTCAAGTTCCTAATTATAAGTTCAGTTCATAAAAAGAAAATTGGCTTTCATTTGAGCAGCATTTTCAGTAAGAAAGGGGAAATGCACATTTAAGTACACAGGTTTTCAATACCCATTATAGGCCCAATTCTACCTTCAAATACTGATATTCAACTCCCTATGCAGTCAGGTTTACATATAAATCTTGGGCTCAGCATAAGTAGGAAAACTACAGAACTTATTCCTGAATAAGGAAGGGGGAATTAAACTATTCAGATTTCTTCCAGATTGAAAGGAAAAAAATAAAATAAAAAGAACAACCTTCTATGAAGCAAGATATGCCAAATTCAATGATCTCAAACTAGGTGTGTTTGAGAAAATAAATTCTTGGTTACCAGTGCTTCCCATTTAGTGTTCCAGTATAGTTTCTCCATAGATATATCTATATCATAGTTCTCTTCCCATTTATCTTAGTGTTTAACATAATTTGAAATAGTTTTACTCAGGGCCACAGACCATATCAACAGGCTTACTGCTTAACTCTGTAAAAAGAGGATTATTATTTTCAGTTCAGTTCAGTTCAGTCGCTCAGTCGTGTCCGACTCTTTGCGACGCCATGAATCGCAGCACGCCACGCCTCCCTGTCCATCACCAACTCCCGGAGTTCACCCAGACTCGCGTCCATCGAGTCAGTGATGCCATCCAGCCATCTCATCCTCTGTCGTCCCCTTGTCCTCCTACCCCCAATCCCTCCCAGCATCAGAGTCTTTTCCAATGAGTCAACTCTTCGCATAAGGTGGCCAAGTACTGGAGTTTCAGCTTTAGCATCATTCCTTCCAAAGAAATCCCAGGGCTGATCTCCTCAGAATGGACTGGTTGGATCTCCTTGCAGTCCAAGGGACTCTCAAGAGTCTTCTCCAACACCACAGTTCAAAAGCATCAATTCTTCGGCGCTCAGCCTTCTTCACAGTCCAACTCTCACATCCATACATGACCACTGGAAAAACCATAGCCTTGACTAGACGAACCTTTGTTGGCAAAGTAATGTCTCTGGTTTTGAATATGCTATCTAGGTTGGTCATAACTTTCCTTCCATCGAGTAAGCATCTTTTAATTTCATGGCTGCAGTCACAATCTGCAGTGATTTTGGAGCCCAAAAAAATAAAGTCTGACACTGTTTCCACTGTTTCCCCGTCTATTTCCCATGAAGTGATGGGACTGGATGCCATGATCTTCGTTTTCTGAATGTTGAGCTTTAAGCCAACTTTTTCACTCTCCCCTTTCACTTTCAGAAGAGGCTTTTTAGTTCCTCTTCACTTTCTGCCATAAGGGTGGTGTCATCTGCATATCTGAGGTTATTAATATTTCTCCCGGCAATCTTGATTCCACCTTGTGCTTCTTCCAGTCCAGTGTTTCTCATGATGTACTCTGCATATAAGTTAAATAAGCAGGGTGACAATATACAGCCCTGACGAACTCCTTTTCCTATTTTGGAACCAGTCTGTTGTTCCATGTCCAGTTCTAACTGTTGCTTCCTGACCTGCATACAAATTTCTCAAGAGGCAGATCAGGTGGTCTGGTGTTCCCATCTCTTTCAGAATTTTCCACAGTTTATCGTGATCCACACAGTCAAAGGCTTTGGCATAGTCAATAAAGCAGAAATAGATGTTTTTTCTGGAACTCTCTTGCTTTTTCGCTGATCCAGCAGATGTTGGCAATTTGATCTCTGGTTCCTCTGCTTTTTCTAAAACCAGCTTGAACATCAGGAAGTTCACAGTTCACATATTGCTGAAATCTGGCTTAGAGAATTTTGAGCATTACTTTACTAGCGTGTGAGATGAGTGCAATTGTACGGTAGTTTGAGCATTCTTTGGCATTGCTTTTCTTTGGGATTGGAATGAAAACTGACCTTTTCCAGTCCTGTGGCCACTGCTGAGTTTTCCAGGTTGCTGGCATATTGAGTGCAGCACTTTCACAGCATCATCTTTCAGGATTTGAAATAGCTCAGTTGGAATTCCATCACCTCCACTAGCTTTGTTCGTAGTGATGCTTTCTAAGGTCCACATTCCAGGATGTCTGGCTCTAGGTTAGTGATCAGGCAAACTTAAAATATCCAATTTAAAAAATAGTCAAATCTAAAAATGTTTACTTTGTTTTTTTGTGTGTGTGTGTTTGTTTTTACATCTAAAAATACACTTGCACATAAGACTAAAGGACAAAATGTTTGCATTCTGAAGCCAGGCTATAAAATCTGATTTAACTTTTAACATCTGAAACGTGTCATAGTGGGCCTGAACGCTAAGCATTCCATCTTCTCTTTACATGAACCATAAGACCCAAATGTCTAGGAAACCAAACCTTCTCTGCCCCTAAACTAGAGCACTGATTTTAATTACAAAATGAGTACAATTGTGGTTGAGGGCAAAGTGACAAGAAGCCCGAGCTGCCATGAAGCTTGCAAGACAAAAAGTAGTTTTGCTCCAGTAAGACAGGAGACAGGAAAGGAGAATGGACACAAGTTTCTTTGGCTCCCAAAGAAACACTGGAATAGGAAATTCATGAAAATTGATTAGGCAATCTGAAGGTGCATCAGCAGTGGTGCTAAGTAGTATGTATAAAACAAGGAAAGACATGCAAAGATCATTAAAATATAAAAATCTATCTTTGTGTTTGTGAAATATTAAGTTATAGGTGTTTAGCTGTCCAAAGGAAGTGTTCTCTGCAGAGCCCACACATGCTTGTATGAAAGCGTTGGCAACATCTAGAAAAGGCAACTGAATTTGGTGACGGAACAGACATAAAAAGGCCTGCTTAGAAATTCTTATCAAAATAAACCAAGGTTCATTAGATTTTCCAGCCTATGAGAAATGTATTCCTGATCTAAAAGGAAATGTCTCTTTCTAATTCATTTATTTCTGTTTCTGTAAAGTGCATTTTTCTTTTGAAATGGAAGATATAAAGTTATGGACTGCATCTGATTTTGCTAGCCATTATGTTCAGGATTTACAGCACATAATAGCCTCCAATAAATATTTGCTAAATGAATTTATATATGTATCATTCTTGAACTTATTTTCTCTGATCAAGCATATTAAAAATATAGTCACTTTTTTCAGTGATTTTTAACAGGGATGCTTGTGAAAGGAAATTAAGTGTAATTAAACTTACTAAAGTATTCACACTTAATACACTAAGTATTAAGCACTATGGTTTGTACACTATATATTTTATAACTTGACAATCCAAGATTCAGTGGGAAAAAAAGATATTTTAAGAATGCTAGTGCTTATTGAGGAGGGAAAAGGAAAAATCAGGGGCTCTGCCACTAGCATTTAAGTCATGCCACTATCCTGAGGTCAGAAAGTTGCTACTGCTACAGGCACTTAGAAATCAGAAAACGTTAGGAACTTACTTCCAATGTCACAGCTTCCCAGCTTCCCTTAGCTATAAGGCTGGTATCTAGGAATGGAATTCTTACAGACACACTTTTAGAAAAAGGGTAAGGAGCAGGGAACTGTTCCAGAATAGGTCACATGAAAAATAACAAGGACACTTAACTTGGGAAACAGGAAGTTTAAAAAACAAAATTGACAAGATATGTTTTGTATGAATAATTTAGGAAATTCAAGAGGGTGCCCATTTGATCCTAAGCAGAGAACAGCACTGATTAGAATGAGGACCTAATGAGTTAGCTCTAAGTTACTGAAATAGTTCCAAATTTAATAAGTAAAAATTTTAAAATGCTAGAGGCTGAGTTAGATGATCTCAACATTACCAGAAAAAAATGCAATTGTGAAATAAGTATACTTCTCAAATTATTGACATGTTAACTATATTAAATAATTAGTCATTAAATGTAACTTTCACTTTGACATTAGAATCCTAGATAAAAATTGATGAATTCTGTTCTCTAACAACTGAAACCTTCTATTGATAGCAGTAATTGTAATTGTACCTTCTAATCTCTTACTCTTTGCCAAACACTCTGAAATTACATGAGAACAATGATTCTGTTTTGCCTCATTTTCAAGTAATCCCAGCACATATGGCTTGTAACTCGTGATTCAAAACCAGGCCTATGAGGAGCTGAAATCTACCAATAAAAGACTTTAGAAACTTGTCAAAGCAAAACATAATACACCATGAAAACACTGCACATCACTATATAAATAATTTAGGTTTATATATGATTCTAAATGAAATGAACATTCAAAAGATAAATTGCTATTTTCTTTGTTACAAGATTTTGTGATGTATTTTTTAGAAAATAATTTAAGTGAATAATTTATTTAATTGGTCTGTCCCCAGCATGATTCCTAGAGTCATAAACAATGGGTTCAAGTTGTAACATCTACTAATTATTTGATGTTGTACAATTGACTTAATTTTTTCATCCTCCATTTCCTACAGTTCAGTTCAGTTACTCAGTCATGTTTGACTCTTTGGATTCCCATGGACTGCAGCAGGCCAGGCTTCCCTGTCCATCACCAACTCCCAGAGCTTGCTCAAACTTATGTCCATAGAGTCAGTGATGCTATGCAACCATCCCATCCTCTGTTGTTCCCTTCTCTTCCTGCCTTCAATCCTTCCCAGCATCAGGGTCTTTTCCAGTGAGTCAGTGCTTCAAATCAGGTGGCCAAAGTATAGGAGTTTCAGCTTCAGCATCACTCCTTCTGGTAAATATTCAGGACTGATTTCCTTTAGGATGGACTGGCTGGATCTCCTTGCAGTCCAAGACTCTCAAGAGTCTTCTCCAATACCACAGTTCAAAAACATTGATTCTTCAGTGCTCAGCTTTTTTTATGGTCCAATTCTGACATCCATACATGACTAGTGGAAAAACCATAGCTTTGACTAGATGGACCTTTGTTGGCAAAGTAATGTCTCTGCATTTTAATATGCTGTCTAGGTTGGTCATAGCTGTTCTTCCAAGGAGCAAGTGTCTTCTAATTTCATGGTTGCAATCACCATTAATTGCAGTGATTTTGGAACCCCCCAAAATAAAGTCTCTCACTGTTTCAATTGTTTCCCCATTTATTTGCCATGAGTAATGGGATTGGATGCCTTGATCTTAGTTTTTTGAGTGCTGCGTTTTAAACCAACTTTTCACTGTTTTATTTCACTTTCATTAAGAGGCTCTTTAGTTCTTCTTCACTTTCTGCCATAAGGTTGGTGTCATCTGCATACCTGAGGTTATTGATATTTCTCCCAGCAACCTTGATTCCAGCTTGTGCTTCCTCCAGCCCAGTTTTTCTCATGATGTACTCTGCATAGAAGTCAAATAGCCTGGGTGACAATATACAACTTTGACATATTCCTTTCCCAATTTGAAACCAGTCTGCTGTTCCATGTCTGATTCTAACTGTTGCTTCTTGACTTGCATACAGACTTCTCAGGAGGCAGGTAAGATGGGCTGGCATTTTCATTGCTTGAAGAATTTTCCACAGTTTGTTGTGATCCACACAGTCAAACGCATTGGCATAGTCAATAAAGCAGAAGTAGGTGTTTTCTGGAACTCTGTTGATTTTTCTATGATACAACAGATGCTGGCGATTTGATCTCTGGTTCCTCTGCCTTTTCTAAATCCAGCTTGCACCATCTGGAAGTTTTTGGTTCACATAGTGTTGAAGCCTAGCTTGGAGAATTTTCAGCATTATTTGTTAGCATGTGAGATGAGTTCAATTGTGCTGTAGTTTGAACATTCTTTGGCATTGCCTTTCTTTGGGATTGGAATGAAAACTGAACTTTTCCAGTCCTGTGGCCACTGCTGAGTGTTCCAAATTTGCTGGCATATTGAGTGCAGCAGCATCTTTTAGGGTTTGAAATAGCTCAACTGGAACTCCATCACCTCCACTTTCTTTGGTCATAGTGGTGCTTCTTAAGGCTCATTTGACTTCTCATTCCAGGATGTATGGCTCTAGGTGGTAACGGATCACAGCATCATGGTTATCTGAGTCATGAAGATTTTTTTTTTTTTTGTATAGTTCTTCTGTGTATTCTACCACCTCTTCTTTATATCTTCTGCATCTGTTTGGTCCATGACATTTCTATTCTTTATTGTGCTCATCTTTTCATGAAATGTTCTGTTGGTATCTCTAATTTTCTTGAAGAGATCTCCAGTCTTTCCCATTCTATTGTTTTCCTCTATTTCTTTGCATTGATCACTGAGGAAGGCTTTCTTATCTCTCCTTGTTATTCTTTGGAACTCTGCATTCAAATGGGTATATTTTTCCTTTTATCCTTTCCTTTCACTTCTCTTCTTTTCTCAGCTATTTATAAGACCTCCTCAGATAACCATTTTGCCTTTTTGCATTCCTTTTTCTTGAAGATGGTCTTGATCACTACCTCCTGTACAATGTCACAAACTTCCATCTATAGTTCTTCAGGCATCTATCAGATCTAATCCCTTGAATCAATTTGTCATTTCTGCTGTATAATCATAAGGGATTTGATTTAGGTCATACCTGAATGGTCTACTGGTTTTCCTTACTTTCTTCAATTTAAGTCTGAATTTTGCAATAAGGACTTAATGATCAGTTTCATACACTGTCAAATAAATACTTGTCAACCCCACCTCATTTTTAAGAGAATTCAATGATGTAAACTATATAAAACTGAAAAATTATAAATATGTGTAAATCACTACAATAACCATAAGTAATTATTGAGTATTTACCTAATGTTAGCTTGCCTGCTGATGATTTTTATTCATCAATTGACTTAATATTCACAATTGTATTGATAATACTATTTGAATTCTAAAAAATCCTATGAAGATACTATTATTATTTATATTTAACAGATAGGCAAAACAAGACTTAGAGAGTTATATACTTGGTTGAAAGTCAAACAATGACTAAGTAGTTATGGGATATTTGACTGTATATCCTTAAATTCTATTCTGTGTAAATTTTACTCATTATTACTAGACTGTTTATATTAATCTATAAGATATCAGATCAGATCAGTCGCTCAGTCGTGTCTGACTCTTTGCGACCTCATGAATCACAGCACACCAGGCCTCCCTGTACTTCACCAACTCCCAGAGTTCACTCAGACTCACGTCCATCAAGTCAGTGATGCCATCCAGCCATCTCATCCTCTGTTGTCCCCTTGTCCTCCTGCCCCCAACCCCTCCCAGCATCAGAGTCTTTTCCAATGAGTCAACTCTTCGCATGAGGTGGCCAAAGTATAAGGTATAGAAACAGTTAAATTTTTATTTGGTATTCTCAAATCTACTGAATAATTCAAAGAAGACATATGTAGCTTTCACCCTGTTTACTGTCTAATTTTAAGTAGATTAAAACAAAAACTATTATATAGTTTATTGAGTTTAATTGAAGTTAATAACAGGCTCAGGTTATATGAAAAGGTATTCACTTTACTACCACTGAGAGAGCATACTGATTAAGTTCTTTTTTGTTTCTAAGGAATCAGAACCAGCTACTAGTATTTCAGTTTTCATTTCAGTTGCTCAATCATGTCCGAGTCGTTGTGACCCCATTGACTGCAGGACACCAGGCATCCCTGTCCAACACCAACTCCTGGATCTTGCTCAAACTCATGTCCATTGAGTTGGTGATGCCATCCAACCATCTCATCCTCTGTCATCCCTTTCTCCTCCTGCCTTCAGTCTTTCCCAGTATCAGGGTCTTTTCAAATGAGTCAGTTCTTTGCATCAGGTGGCCAAAATATTAGAGTTTCAGCTTTAACATCAGTCCTTTCAATGAACATTCAGGACTGATTTCCTTCAGGATTAACTGTGAAAAATTTGGCTTAAAGCTCAACATTCAGAAAACGAAGATCATGGCATCTGGTCGCATCACTTAATGGGAAATAGATGGGGAAACAGTGGAAACAGTGTCAGACTGTATTTTTCTGGGCTCCAAAATCACTGCAGATGGTAACTGCAGCCATGAAATTAAAAGATACTTACTCCTTGGAAGGAAAGTTATGACCAACCTAGATAACATATTCAAAAGCAGAGACATTACTTTGCCAACAAAGGTTCGTCTAGTCAAGGCTATGGTTTTTCCGGTGGTGATGTATGGATGTGAGAGTTGGACTGTGAAGAAGGCTGAGCACCGAAGAATTGATGCTTTTGAACTGTGGTGTTGGAGAAGACTCTTGAGAGTCCCTTGGACTGCAAGGAGATCCAACAAGTCCATTCTGAAGGAGATCAGCCCTGGGATTTCTTTGGAAGGAATAATGCTGAAGCTGAAGCTCCGGTACTTTGGCCACTTCATGTGAAGAGTTGACTCATTGGAAGACTCTGATGCTGGGAGGGACTGGGGGCAAGAGGAGAAGGGGACGACAGAGGATGGGATGGCTGGATGGCATCACTGACTCAATGGACGTGAGTCTGGGTGAACTCCGGGAGTTGGTGATGGACAGGGAGGCCTTGCGTGCTGCGATTCATGGGGTTGCAAAGAGTCGGACACGACTGAGCGACTGATCTGATCTGATCTGATAACTGTTTTGGTATCCTTGTAGTCCAAACCTCAAGAGTCTTCTCCAACACCACAGTTCAAAAGCATCAATTCTTCAGTGCTCAGCTTTCTTTATGGTCCAACTCTGACATCCATACATGACTACTAGGAAAACCGTAGCTTTGACTAGATGGACCTCTGTTGGCAGAGTAATGTCTCTGCTTTTTAATATGCTGTCTAGGTTGGCCATAGTGTTTCTTTCAAGAAGCAAGTATATTTTACTTTCATCACTGCAGTCACCATCTGTAATGGTTTTGCAGTCCAAGAAAATAAAGTAATACATATTAAAATATATTTTTCCTAATTCAATTGCCTCAAATATTTCAAGGTCTTATGACAATAAAAAGTTTTAATAATAATTATAAAATGTAACACAGTCTGCTATTACATAGCTCTTTAATTTTACTATCAAGAATACAATGACTGAATATTTCCCAGTGTGTTTTTATTCTAAGTCCCACTTCATTAGGATGAGAGCTTAAAACATTATTCTTTAATGAGAAATTTTTCATGATGAATATCTTTATTCTCTTGTAGTATTTTATTATCTTCTTAATATTAATTTCAGTTCAGTCACTCGGTCATGTCTGACTCTGCAACTCTATGGACTGCAGCACACCAGGCCTCCCTGTCCATCACCAACCCCCAAAGCTTACTCAAAATACTGTCCATCGAGTCAGTGATGTCAGCTAACCATCTCATCCTCTGTCATCCCCTTCTCCTTCTGCCTTCAGTCTTTTCCAGAATCAGGGTCTTTTCCAATGAGTCAGTTCTTCCCATCTGGTGGCCAAAGTATTGGAGTTCAGCTTCAGTATCAGTCCTTCTGGTGACTATTCAGGACTGATTTCCTTCAGGATTGATTGGTTTGATCTCCTTGCAGGCCAAGGGACTTTCAAGGGTCTTCTCCAACACCACAGTTCAAAAGCATCACTTATTCAGTGTTCAGCTTTCTTTACAGTCCACCTCTCACATCCATATGTGACTAGTGGAAAAACTATAGTTTTGACTAGATGGACCTTTTTGGCAAAGTAATGTCTCTGCTTTTTAATATGCTGTTTAGGTTGGTCATAGCTTTTTTCCCAAGGAGCAAACATCTTTTAATTTCATGGCTGCAGTCACCATCTGCAGTGATTTTGGAGCCCCTAAACATAAAGTCTCTCAGTGTTTCCATTATTTCCCCATATTTGCCATGAAGTGATGGGACTGGATGCCATGATCTTAGTTTCCTTAATATTAATTTAGACATTATCAAAAACTTATAACAGTCCAACATTAAGAATTGAGTCTTTTCATCACTTCTACTTATACATTGGATCTTGTAATTCCACATATAAAACAGAGGAACTATGTTTTGTTCATAAACTTCTCTAGAAAAATGGTAGTTTTGTTACGTGAAAAATATGCATGAATACAAGTAAGAAATTTGCCTTTACCTTTCATATAACCCATAAAATATATATTCTTACTTAATAGTCTGTATAAGTACAAATATTTCTTTCTCTTTTATGTGAAAATGTTTCATTAGTGAATCATTTCTTTCTGCTGAGGCTGACTTTTTTCATACAGTAATTTTAGAATGGATTTGAGAACCAGATTGACTCAATCTGACTCATGGTACTGCCACTTCCCTGCTGTGTGCCCTTTGCAAATTCACTCTTCTTTTCCTGCATCAGTTACTCATAAAATGGGAAAAATACTGGCCCTGTCTATCTACCAGGTGATCATGAGAATTAAGTGATATAATATGTGAAAAGTCAGAACTATGCTGATCATATAAGTGTTATATATCAGGGATTATTATTACTCAGAAGCTAATTCAAAAAGTATTTTTTGAGAGATTACTATGTGCTAGGCACTCCTCATTGTGTAGAGAGACTATCTTAGTTCCTAGAGTTGATCTGAAATGCCATCATAAATGGAGAACTAGTCACTCTACTAGGAACTCAGTTTATCAAGATAAACACCCTCTAATCGCAAATAGTCAAGGGAGTTAAATGATGATTATAATGCATTATGATAAGCATTATATTGGAAATACGCACAGGGCACCCATTGAGAACATAAAGAAGGAACATAATGCAGACTAGTCCAGGTCAGGTAGGAAAAAATGTGACCATTTCTGTAAGAGGTAATATGTGTACCGATTGATGTAGTCTAAAAGGATATTTCTTGAAAAGTGTGAGCAACCTTAAAGCACATATGTCAAAAGCAATTTTCCCATAAGAAATAATGAGAAAAGATTACATTGCCTCATTTCTAGGACACCAGCTACAGTTATAGGTTAATTGCTGATTCTGGTTCTGATTAAAAGAGCAGCAGAGGTCTCATCTACTGGCCCCCTAGGGCAAAAATTGCAAATGCTTCAAGGCCCCCTTAGGAAAGCCTGGTCAATAAAACAATTTCTACTCTGCCCCGTGGAATGGTACACAGAAAAGGCTTTATATAACTTATTAGAACTAGAGATTTCTCATTGACCTTGATTACTAAAAGGCTGCTGTCCTGAATGAATTCAAGGCCAACATGAATAGTTAAAACAACACAACAAAAACCCATAAAATATTAAAAAACAATTTAAAAAAAAGAAAGAAAAGAAATAAAGCAAAACATACATTCAAAGAAATTCTACAAAAGTGCAAAAAAGAAGAAGCACTGAGCAGCCATTTATCAACAATTAGCTTAAGATAGAAAGAACATTGGTGAATAGTAATTACATATGTTAAAGAGTCTACTAACAAATTGTGCTATGTTTCTACCACAAAAATTCAAATTAGTATATTGTGTTCTTTTTACCTGATCTGAGGGATTCCAGCAGCATGAAAGGGAGGAAACCTATTTAAAAAAATAAAGAGAATCTTAAAACAACAAGTAAAAAACAGAAGGTGACAAGAATATGATGTTAGATATCAGGATTTTAAATATATTTGAAGAAAGTAACAAGTTTTTTATATTACTATTTTTGATATAATAATATATCCTGGCATTCATTTTATTTCCTTTAGAAAATGTATGGTTTTATTTTTAGAGAAAAAGAAATAACGTGGATCTTAAACTTGAAATTAGAAAGAACGAGCATAAAAATCTTCATATGGAACATTTTAGATAATGACTGTAGAAGTAAGTATATATTTAATTGTATGATATTCCTTTTTTTGTGCTCTCTAAATGAAACAAGTTTTATTCGTTCTATTAGGCAAGAAATGTGGTCCCCAGGGTAAAGAGGTATAGAATCATACGTGTCCAGTGACTGAGCCTAGCCTGAAATTTGCTTGAGTCAAATCAGCAATTTAAATTGATTTATCGTAAAAATCTTGGCATCAGTCTTTCTCTAAAATTTCCTCAAGATAACTCACCTACAAATAAGAATAATGTCTGATTCCTTTTGGAAACTAAATTCCTGTAAAGTGGTTATTGTTCGTAAAGGGCATAATAAAAACATAACAGGGGAAAAAAACAAAAACAGGAAGTCCACCTAACTTTCCTTCCCAACAAGCACCTCATCAGTCCTCTAACTCACCAAATTCTGTCAGAGCAAACTTTCAGTTCTTAACCAGATGTTGGAGGTAAGAAACTTTAACCACTATTACAATAGCTACCATCATGTTCACGCTATTGATAATGCTAGGAGCCAAGTTTTAAACATTAGTTATTTGTGGCCCACTGACGCCAAATTGATTTTTTACGTGTGGCTCTCTATTATGTGGTTTTAGTAGCATTAACCTCAGAAATGAACCTGTGAAAGAATTAAAGGGAACAGATGCTGCTACAACTAGTCTTAATTCTTTAACACCTGACAAAATCCTTATCTCCTAAGGTATGAATAAAAGTATATTCCTTTTTTAAAATATAAATTTATTTATTTTAATTGGAGGTTAAAAGTATATTCTGACAGTGTGTGGTTATTCAGCAAACTCTTGAGTAATTTCTTCCATAAACAGTATCCATGGATAGAGTTTCTGCCCCCCTGGAGCTTATAAGCAGGGTCTCAAATAGGAAAGCTAAAATAATATTTGTGGCAACATCAAGGCAGGTATGTCTTGCATATCTTGGCATAAACATAACTTGTAATTTATTAATTTAAAAAATGTGTAGAAGAGTTTTAATGTCCCAGTTTGGGGATGTCTCACTGCCCCCAAGCGGATATGAGAGGCCTAATGACAGAGAATAGGTATTTGGAATTGTCACAGAACCTGCTCTGTTGAGGCGATCTTCATTAATACCTTGTGGATTGATTAACTTACTTATACAATATAAGCTAAGTATTCAATGGTTTGATGGTACCTTGTGTTATGATTCCCACTATAAACTTGGTGACTATTTTATGCAATACACTTTTTTTTCTTATTCACCCAACCAACATTTACTGAGGGCTCACACTTTGCCAGACACTAGGAAACAAGGAATATCATAGCCAAAAAAAAAGAGAGAGAGATGAGCTCTTCCTTGAGCACATGCTTTAGTGGGGGAATTAGAAACTGAGGAAACACTGCCACAGATATTAAATCAATTACCACTTTACACATGCTATGGAAGAGTAAAGAATTTATTAGGCAATTATTAATGACATCCGACCTTAATTTCATCTGAAAGACTTTCCTAGATTGTGATTGAGCACAAAAGTTCAAAACAGTATGAGTTAGAGAGGTTTCAGTTCAGTTCAGTCGCTCAGTCATGTCCGACTCTTTGCAACCCTATGGACTTCAGCACACCAGACCCCCCTGTCCATCACCAACTCCTGGAGTTCACCCAAACTCACGTCATTGAGTTGGTGATGGCATCCAACCATCTCATCTTCTGTCATCCCCTTCTCCTCTGCCTTCAATCTTTCCCAGGATCAGGGTCTTTTCCAATTAGTCAGTTTTTCACATCAGGTGGCCAAAGTATTGGAGTTTCACCTTCAACATCAGTCCTTCCAATGAACACCCAGGACTGATTTCCCTTATGATGGACTGGTTGGATCTCCTTGCAGTCCAAGGGACTCTCAAGAGTCTTCTCCGATACCACAGTTCAAAAGCATCAATTCTTCCGTGCTCAGCTTTCTTTATGGTCCAAATCTCACATTCATGAATGATTACTGGAAAAACCACAGCCTTGACGAGACAGACCTTTGTTGGCAAAATAATGTCTCTGCTATTTAATATGCTGTCTAGGTTGGTCATAATTTTTCTTCCAAGGAGACAGTGTCTTTTAATTTCAAAATTTCGATTTTGGAGCCCCCAAAAATAAAGTCTGCCACTGTTTCCACTGTTTCCACTGTTTCCCCACCTATTTGCCATGAAGTCATGGGAACGGAGGCCATGATATTAGTTTTCTGAATGTTGAGCTTTAAGCCAGCTTTTTCACTCACCTCTTTCACTTTCATCAAGAGGCTCTTTAGTTCTTCACTTTCTGCCTTAAGGGTGGTGTCATCTGCATATCTGAGGTTATTCATATTTCTCCCAGCAATCTTGATTCCCACTTGTGCTTCATCCAGCCTAGCGTTTCTCATGATATACTCTGTATATAAGTTAAATAAGCAGGGTGACAATATACAGCCTTGATGTGCTCTTTTTCCTATTTGGAACCAGTCTGTTGTTACGTGTCCAGTTCTAACTGTTGCTTCCTGACCTGCATACAGATTTCTCAAGAGGCAGGTCAGTTGGTCTGGTATTCCCATCTCTTTCAGAATTTTCCACAGAGGAAAAGTGTCCAGGTGCAGGAATACTCACAAACAAATGAGTCTGTGACATTAATGAGTATCTGTGCATCAACAATGAAATTTCCTTCGTTATAACGCACAGTCTTCACTAGAAGTAGCCTTCACTGGACAGGGATTGCTTCCATTTCCATGCACCAATGGCTATGTGACTAATTTCTATCCAAGGAGTTTGAATTAAAGTGGTGTGTATCATTTCCTCTCTCTGATGGGGCCCTAGGATGGGGGAAGCCTGGACACCTGAACTACTACATGAAGGAAAGTCACTAGCCTGAAAGAAACACTCATATCAGATTATTAGAGTAAACAAAAAACATTTGTCTTTTTTTTTCTTTTCCATTATAGGTTCTTACAAAATATTGAGCATTGTTCCCTGTGCTACATGATAGGTCCTTGTTGTTTACCTATGTTTTATATAACTTATATGTTAATATTAAAGTCTGGATTTATCTACCTTTCCCCACTCCCCCCCACCTTCTCCTTTGGTAACCATAAGTTTGTTTCCTATGTCTGTGAGTCTACTTCTGTTTTGTAGCATCTATTTTCTTTAAAACACTGAAATTTGGGAGGTTATTTTCATTGCTTTGATATGGTTAATCTTACCTTCAGCAAACAATGTGAGCTTAACTAAGGATTTTGGAGTTATTGGAAGTTGTAAAGTATGGCTAGAGCATATAAAGAAGGAGGAACATGAATTGTACTGCAACTTATATTTCTGGCACTACAGCAAGATAAATGTCCTAAAAAATCTCTCTCTGTAATACAATGAAAAATTCTGAATGAAATATAATACACATTATTGAAAATGTATAGTTAAGCTCAACCCCACCCCTAATAAGAAAACTACCTCAGGAACCAAATCAAAGAGAACAGTGAACTAAAGTGGTAAATAAAAGCTATATCTTCTACCAAGGTTAGAAATAAAATTTTAATCGGAAATATAGGCAGTGAACTTTGACCCATGTAATTGGAATATGTGAGGGAAAGAAACACTGTAGAATTGTGACTTCTATATAACATTTCCCAGACCAGAAAAAAGTTATATATCCTGAGAAAGGTTGTAAAAGAAAATAAAACAATAAATAAACATGAAAAGTCTACTTACCTATCTTGGCCTATACAGTGATGGAAAAAAATTTGCATAATTCAAAAATACAAGCCTGCTCTTACGTCAGGGTTTTGATTAGATTTACACTATGTACCTTGCAGAAAAGCATACAGGTAAATTCACATAAAATATTCATGAGATAAAGACTCTTCCATAGCACGTATATTTTTAAAAAATTGTCTTTCAAAATACAGCCCAAATATGGCCCCATATGGTCAGGAAAAAAAAAAAAAACAACAACCACCAAACCTAAATTCACAGTCCAAAATTATAAAACAGTTTAATAAAAATGGTAACATAAGTGCTATTCAGCAGACTCAAATCTGGGGAATTATACCCCTAAAGATTTAGATATTTGAATTAATAGATGTAGAATTTTAAAAAAAAGATCCTTAAGGTGTTTAAAGAAATAAAATAATAAAATATCTACAAAATTAAAATACATCAATGATATGGAAAATAATCTCATTGATAATATATAAACTCAAATTATGTAATCATTGAAACAAAATATTGATGAATAGAAAAATAAATTGTGTGGAGAATTGTTGAACCAGGAAAGTTATTTGGAAAATATTGCTTAGGATATATCACTGCAATTCAAAAGACAGAAAACACAGAAGAGTAAGACATGAAGGATAGGACTGAAATAACTAATGTCATCTAATCTCATTTGCAGGAATAAGAGAGTAGAGAATATGTGAGAGACAACACTGGGAAATCTAATGGATGAGAATTTTACAGAATTTTTGAAAAATAAGAAAATTACATTCAGAACATACATATACCGTTAAGCAGAATAAACAAAGGAAATCCACATCAAGACACATTATAATCATAATTAAGAATATCAAATGCAGAGAGAAAAACTTAAAAGTATCCAAAGAGAAACATTCACTTCAGTTCAGTTGCTCAGTCATGTCCGACTCTTTGCAACCCCATGGACTGCAACACGCCAGGTATCCCTGTCCATCACCAACTCCTGGAGTTGGAATTTATCCAAACTCATGTCCACTGAGTCATGTCCACTGAGTCCATGATGCCATGCAACATCTCATCCTCTGTCATCCCCTTCTATTCCTGCCTTCAATCTTTTCCAGCATCAGGGTCTTTTCCAATGAGTCAGCTCATCATCTCAGCTTCAGCTGAAAAGTCTCAGCTTCAGCTGAAATGTTTCAGCTTCAGCATCAGTCCTTCCAATGAATATTCAGGACTGATTTCCTTTAGGATGGACTGGCTGGATATCCTTGCAGTCCAAGGGACTCTCAAGAGTTTTATACAAAACCACAGTTCAGAAGCATCAAATCTTCAGCACTCAGCTTTCTTTATAGTCCAACTCGCACATCCATACATAACTTCTGGAAAAACCATAGCCTTAATTAGATGGACCTTTGTTGACAAAATAATGTCTCTGTTTTTAATATGCTGTCTAGGTTGGTCATTACTTTTCTTCCAAGGAGTAAGTATCTTTTAATTTCATGGATGCAGTCACCATCTGCAGGGATTTTGGAGCCCCCCCAAAATAAAGTCTGCCACTGTTTCCACTGTTTTGCCATCTATTTGCCATGAAGTGATGGGACCAGATGCCACGATCTTTGTTTTCTGAATGTTGAGTTTTAAGCCAACTTTTTCACTCTCCTCTTTCATTTTCATCAAGAAGCTCTTTAGTTCTTCTTCACTTTCTGCCATAAGTGTGGTATCATCTGCATATCTGAGGTTATTGATATTTCTCCCGGCAATCTTGATTCCAGCTTATGCTTCATCCAGCCCAGCATTTCTCATGGTGTACTCTGCATATAAGTTAAATAAGCAGGGTGACAATATACAGCCTTGACATACTCCTTTTCCTATTTGGATCCAGTATGTGGTTCCATGTCCAGTTCTAAATGTTGCTTCCTGACCTGCGTACAGATTTCTCAAGAGACAAATCAGGTGGTCTTGTATTCCCATCTCTTTCAGAATTTTCCACAGTTTATTGTGATCCACACAGTCAAAGGCTTTGGCATAGTCAATGAAACAGAAATAGATGTTTTTCTGGGACTCTCTTGCTTTTCTGATGATCCAGCAGATGTTGGCAATTTGATCTCTGGTTCCCCTGCCTTTTCTAAAACCAGCTTGAAGATCTGGAAGTTCATGGTTCACATATTGCTTAAGCCTGGCTTGGAGAATTTTCAGCATAGAATCTGCAACATCACAATGAATGCAAATAGCCAGTAGACTCATTTCCTCAAAGTTCTAAGAAAAGGGTACAGAAAGAAACCAGTCAATATATATTAAAACTGTCACTAAAGATTTTGGAGAGGGCTTCCCTGGTGGTTTACTGATAAGGTGTCCGCCTAACAATGCAGGAGACAATGTTCGATCCCTGATCTGGAAAGATTCCACATGCCACAGAGCAGCAAGGCCTTTTCTCCAGAACTATTGAGCCTGTGCTCTAGAGCTTGGAAACCACGGCTACTGAGCCCACCTGCCATAACTCCTGATGCCTGTGCATCTGAAAGCCTGTGCTCCACAAGAGAAGTCACTGCAGTGAGAAGTCTGTACACTCAATTAGGGGGTAGCCCCTGATCACCATAGCTACAGAAAAGCCCACACAGCAGTGAGAACCCAGAACAGCCAAAAATAAATTTAAAACAAATTTTAAAAATATTTGGAGCAAATTTACTACATAAAACGTTAGAAAAGAGTTTGGAGAATTATAGACATCTGAGGAAAAAATAGAATTTGCTACTAACTTATTCTCAGTAAAGGAAATCTTAAAGGATTATATCAGAAAGAACTATGTCACAAAAGGAAAGTCTGGGATTAAAATTAAAAATAAATATATAATGAAATTGAGAAATGTATGAATGAATTTAAACATATGTTAACTATGTGAAGTAGTTCAAATAGAATTTTGGGGGTTAAAAAACAAGATGGACTAAGATACCTGATAGTAATTCTATGTGAGAAAGAAATTGATTATTATTCTAAGCCATTTAAACTACATTACACAGTCAGTACTAGCTCACAAACTGTCTTACTGATTTGTGGCAAGAAGAGTATAGAAATTGGAAATAAGAGTTTAGAAACTTTAAAAGCATTTTGACAGAGTAATTGTGTATTTGTTATAATCTAGTAATCAAAAAGGTAGGCTTGCATTTAGGGAGTACTTTATCATTTCACTTTCCTAGTAATATATGCCTATTTTATTTTAAAGATCTAGCAGTCCAGGAAGAATTGGAAATTTTGAGGAAAAAATTATCACTGATAGTTAGGTAACAACTAATATATATATATATATATATATATATATATATATATTAGCATGAAAAATTCAGAACTAAAACTGCCAATCTATTAATAAAACAAGGGAAGAAAAATTAAGAAGAGAAATAGAAGTATTAAAAAGTGAGGTTAAGAAAAGAGCACAATTTAAGATACAAAATCCAGCTATAGTAACTTTGGATTTTAAATGAAATGGAAATACAAATGAAATGAACTTTTTTTTTTCAATGACATATTATCAGAAAAGATTAAAAACTGAACACAATCCAGTGGTATGCTGTTGGTAAGCAACCTAACAAATATGGAAAAGCAGAAAGTTAGCAAGCAAAATGGAAAGTCATTATAAAGGATTCAACCCTGAATATTCACTGGAAGGACTGATATGGAAGCTGAAGCTCCAATACTTTGGCTACCTGATGCAAAGAGCTGACTCATTGGAAAAGACCCTGATGCTGGGAAAAATTGAGGGTGGGAGAAGGGGGCGACAGAAGATGAAATGGTTGGATGGCATCACTGATTCAATGGATGTGAGTTTGAGCAAACTCTAGGAGAGAGTGAAGGAGAGGGACGCCTAGCTTGCTGCAGTTCACAGGGTCGCAAAGAGTCAGACATGCCTTGGGACTGAACAACAACAAAATGGAAATACAGAAAAATAATATATGAGGCAAATATAAAGCAAGAAAATGCTGGTGTTGCTTTGTTTAAGCAAAAATGGGGTTTTTAGAGTTAAGAACAGGTACTATATATTAATAAATATTGAAAGTCACCAAAAATATTTTTTACCAGAGAACACACAGTAATTATCAGCATCAAATGTTTATTGTAAATGATAAAGTTTGAACATTAATAAACCTACAACCAGTTTAAGAATAAACAGTACATAACAGAATATACAGAATATAGAAAAAACAGAATATAACTAAATAATATATAATATATAAAGGAAAAAATACAAAGATGAAAGAAAATATGATAGTGAACACAAAATAGAGGAGATCAGCAAGACCTATATTGAGTGATTTGTGAAGACTCATAAAATAGAAAAAAGTTTTCTGAAGATTGATGAAGAAAACATACTGAAAGATCAAAAAACAATTTTAGAATTTGAAGTCACAATACAGATACAACTGAGGATTTTTAAATGATGAAAGACACACAAATAATATCAAATAAATACATTTTAAGTTTAGAAGCATTAATTCACTCACCTCCCCCAACACCTCACACCCAAACACACACACATACACACAATTATCTAAAATTGACTCAAGAAAAAATAAAAAATAATAATTTTAATTAACCTGTAACAATTAACAAAATTAAATCAGAAGAATCAGTAGCAATACAACTACACTATACATAGTACGGAATCCATCAGGTTCAGAAAACTGTAAGAGATTTCTATCAAACACTAAACATTTACAATCTTTGCAAAACAATAGAAAGATTGGAATGTCTTTTTAATTGACAGAGGAAATTTTATGAATCCAACTACATTAAAGTGAAAACCTATTGTGCGCCAAACTAAATCACAGAGAAAGACAAGGCACAGATTCAGAATGTATACATAATGTGTAAAAGATTATATAAAGGTAGTATATGTTCCTAAAATTCAGTGTAAAAACAAAAGAATCCAGTTTAAAATGTGCAAAAAATACAAACTGAAATTTACAGAAAACAAAAGCTGAACAGCCAATGAACATAAAAATGTTTGTAAACATAATGAAGTATATAGATGACTTCTATATTTCAGTAGAACCCATTACATGGGAGATATTTATTAATCTGTGTGGATGATACTGTGAGGTACTGCCCTGATTCCCTTCAAGAATGAAGGGCTTTCATCACCTCAGCTGCCGGAAAGGCTACCATTAGAAATCCCTCAGCTATCAACTTCCTTTAGGGAAACTGAGAATACATCATCTAAAGAGAACAGCCTTATCCAAGCTTACATTTAGAAACCAGTGACTTTCTGATGAAGAGGCATAAAGACCTGGATTCTCTGTTCCAACTCAGAACAGCTGTGAATAGTTATGCCAGCTTCAGATTCCCCAGTCAGATGGAGTAAGGCCTCTGTTAAAATCCTCACGACTTCCCCCCCATCCCATTTACTTGTCTCCTCTTTCATAAACATTGGTCCTTAGAGTGTTCCCTAATACACCTTCTGCCTCTTAATCTCCAGGTCCTTGAAGGGAATCTAACTGGTAACAGTGGGTGCCAGGCATGGTCTGAGATGATGCAATAGGATTAAGGAACTGGAATGTCTGCCATTTGGCTAGTAACTACAACCCCATCACCAGTGCTGAGGGTAATATTATAGCTCCAGGCACAAGTACCAATGCATTTGCTGAAATATTCCTAATATGTACCCTTTCTCAGAATTTGCCTTTAACTCCCCTATTGATCACTAAGCTCTAAAGTTAAGTTACAACAACATGGCCAGCACAGGGACATTTTAGATCTGATGAGGGAGGAAAATGACAAACCAGAATGTAGCTGCAGGACCCAATTGGGTAACGATGGCAAGCCCAGAACTGAATTCTATGGTTGCATAATTAAGAGGACAGAACATACCCATGTATGTGCAATGCTTTAAAATTCACGTGTATGAGATAATAAAGTAAAAAGATTTCATCCTCATAAAGACTACACCATTACATAAATAATTACATTTCATCAACAGCAAAAAGCAAAGGAGAAAAGGAAAGATACACCCACCTAAATGCAGAGTTCCAAAGAATAGCAAAGAGAGATAAGAAAGTCTCCCTCAGTGATCAGTGCAAAGAAATAAAGGAAAACAATAGAATAGGAAAGACTAGAGACCTCTTCAAGAAACTTAGAGATACAAGGGAACATTTCATGCAAAGATGGGCACAATAAAGGACAGAAGTGGTATGGAGCTAACAGAAGAAGAAGATATTAAGAAGACGCAGCAAGAAAACAGAGAACTGTACAAAAAAGATCTTCATGACCCAAATAACCATGGTGGTTGATCACTTGCCTAAAGCCAGACATCCTGGAATGTGAAGTCAAGTGGGTCTTGGAAAGCATCACTAAGAGCAAAGCTAGTAGAGATGATGGAATTCCAGCTGAGATATTTCAAATCCTAAAAGATGATGCTGTGACAGTGCTGCACTGCACTCAATATGCCAGCAAATTTGGAAAACTCAGCAGTGGCCACAGGCCTGGAAAAGGTCAGTTTTCACTCCAATCCCAAAGAAAGACAATGGCAAAGAATGTTCAAACTATCACACAATTGCAGTCATCTCATATGCTAGCAAAGTAATGCTAAAAATTTTCCAAGCCAGGCTTCAACAGTATGTGAGCCATGAACTTCCAGATGTTAAAGCTGGATTTAGCAAAGGCAGGGGAACCAGAGGTCTAATTGCCAACATTCGCTGGGTCACTGAAAATGCAAGAGAGTTACAGAAAAACATATATTTCTGCTTAACTGACTATGCCAAAGCCTTTGACTGTGTGGTTCACAAAAAAAAGGGAAATTTCTTAAAGAGATGGTAATACCAGACCACCTTACCTGCCTCCTGTGAAATCTGTATGCAGGTCAAGAAGCAACAGTTGGAACTGGACATGGAACAGCAGACTGGATCCAAATTGGGAAAGGAGCATGTCAAGGCTGTATATTGTCACCCACCTTATTTAACCTATATGGAGAGTACATCGTGTGAAATGCTGGGCTGGGTGAAGCACATGCTGAAATCAAGACTGCCAGGAGAAATATCAATAACCTTAGATACACAGATGACACCACCCTTATGGTAGAAATTGAAGAAGAACTAAAGAGCCTCTTGATGAAAGTGAAAGAGGAGAGTGAAAAAGTGGGCTTAAAACTCAACATTTATAAAATGAAGATCATGGCATCCAGTCCCATAATTTTATGCCAAATAGATGGGGGAACAATGGAAATGATGACAGATTTTATTTCCTTGGGCTCCAAAATCACTGGTAAAATTAAGATATTTTTGTTTTTGAATAGAGCTATGACCAACATAGACAGCATGTTAAAAAGCAAAGACATTACTTTGGCAACAAAGGTCCATATCTAGTCAAAGCTAAGGTTTTTCCAGTAGTCATGTATGGATGTGAGGGTTTGACCATAAAGAAAACTGAGCACTGAAGAGTTGATGCTTTTTAAATGTGGTGTTAGATAAGACTGTTGAGGGTCTCTTGGACTGCAAGGAAATCAAAGCAGTCCATCCTAAAGGAAATCAGTCCTGAATATTAATTGAAGGACTGATGTTGAAGCTAAACCTGCAATACTTTGGCCATCCGATGGGAAGAACTGACTCATTGGAAAAGCCCCTGATGCTGAGAAAGATTGAAGGCAGGAGGAGAAAGGGATTACAGAGGATGAGATGGTTGGATGGCATCACCAACTCGATGGATGTGAGTTTGAGAAAGCTCTGGGAGTTGGTGATGGACAGGAAGCCTTGAGTGCTGCAGTCCATGGGGTTGCAAAAGTCAGACATGACTGGGTGATGCAACTGAACTAAAGATACCACCATAGCATTACACAACAAAATTCGGTAAGGAACATTTAATATACAAAATCTCCAATGAATTGACATGATTTTAGGGCTGTCCTCATGGCTCATACAATAAAGAATCTGCCTGTAAGGCCAGATACCTGGGTTCCATCCCTGGGTTAGGAAGATCCCCTGGAGAAGGGAATGGCTATCTACTCCAGTATTTTTGCTTGGAGAATCCCATGGACAGAGGAGCCTGGAAATCTGCAGTCCATGGGTCATGAAGAGTCGAATACAACTGAGTGACTAACACTTTCACTTTTTTTCATTATTACATAAAAGAGTAGATAAACCTTACACAATGGGAAAAACTCTAAGAATCTTATTTCTTATAATAAAAGTTTTGGTAAACATCCTCAACAACAACAAAACTTCAGGAGCAAAGAAGCCTAAGTTTATATTATCTGTTGAGTAACCTAGTGCCTACAATTTCAGTGCTACCAAAAAATGATGTGTCTGTTTTGAAGATTAGGTGAGATGCTACCTTATGGTCGGGAAGTACACTAGCTATAACAGGTGCTTGAGTGGAAAATTATCCAACATCTGCAGAAGTTGGTGCAGAACATATACAGAAGCAGGTAGACACCTGCCTCAGGTAACTGCTCTGTGTCCAATCCAACATACTGGCCCAGTTCACAGCCAAAGATCTACCACCGTAGGAATAGCTTTAGTAATTTTAGTTTAGGCGTATTTAAAGCAGATATAAAGAGTTTTCCATCAAAACCTTAAAAATGGCACTTTTTTTTTTTTTTTCACAATCCAACTATATGGTGAATTCCACAAAAAGAACTGGTTGCATAAACGCTTGTTGCTGTTTTAGTTTCTAAGTCTTGTCTGACTCTTCTGTGACCACATGGACTGTAGCCCACCAGGCTACTCTGTCCATGGGATTTCCCAGGTAAGAACACTAAAGTGGGTGACCATTTCATTCTCCAGGGGATCTTCCCAACCCAGAGATCAAACCCACATCTCCTGCATTAGCGGGCAGATTCTTAACCACTAAGCCACCTGGGAAACTCAGTGACTAATTTTGCCCTAATTGATATCTATAGGACATTTTATCCCAAAACAATGAATTTTCACCTTTTTCTCAAGTGCACATGGAACCTTCTTCAGGATAGATCACATCCTGGGCCATAAATCTAGCCTTGGTAAATTCAAAAAATAATAGAAATCATTCTAAGCATCTTCTCTGACCACAATGCAGTAAGATTAGATCTCAATTACAGAAGAAAATCTATTAAAAATTCCAACATATGGAGGCTGAACAACATGCTGCTAAATAACCAACAAATCACAGAAGAAATCAAAAAAAGAAATCAAAATTTGCATAGAAACTAATGAAAATGAAAACACGACAACCCAAAACCTGTGAGACACTGTAAAAGCAGTCCTAAGGGGAAAGTTCATAGCAATACAGGCATACCTCAAGAAACAAGAAAAAAGTCAAATAAATAACCTAACTCTGCACCTAAAGCAACTAGAAAAGGAAGAAATGAAGAACCCAAGGGTTAGTAGAAGGAAAGAAATCTTAAAAATTAGGGCAGAAATAAATGCAAAAGAAACAAAAGAGACCATAGCAAAAATCAACAAAGCCAAAAGCTGGTTCTTTGAAAGGATAAATAAAATTGACAAACCATTAGCTGGACTCATCAAGAAACAAAGGCAGAAAAATCAAATCAATAAAATTAGAAATGAAAATGGAGAGATCACAACAGAAAACACAGAAATACAAAGGATCATAAGAGACTACTATCAACAATTATATGCCAATAAAATGGACAAGATGGAAGAAATGGACAAATTCTTAGAAAAGTACAACTTTCCAAAACTGGCCCAGGAAAAAATAGAAAATCTTAACAGACCCATCACAAGCACAGAAATTGAAACTGTAATCAAAAATCTTCCAGCAAACAAAAGCCCAGGTCCAGACGGCTTCACGGCTCAATTCTACCAAAAATTTAGAGAAGAGCTAACACCTATCCTACTCAAACTCTTCCAGAAAATTGCAGAGGAAGGTAAACTTCCAAACTCATTCTATGAGGCCACCATCACCCTAATACCAAAACCTGACAAAGATCCCACAAAAAAAGAAAACTACAGGCCAATATCACTGATGAACATAGATGCAAAAATCCTTAACAAAATTCTAGCAATCAGAATCCAACAACACATTAAAAAGATCATACACCATGACCAAGTGGGCTTTATCCCAGGGATGCAAGGATTCTTCAATATCTGCAAATGAATCAATGTAATGCACCACATTAACAAATTGAAAAATAAAAACCATATGATTATCTCAATAGATGCAGAGAAAAACCTTCGACAAAATTCAACATCCATTTATGATAAAAACTCTCCAGAAAGCAGGAATAGAAGGAACATACCTCAACATAATAAAAGCTATATATGACAAACCCACAGCAAACATTATCCTTAATGGTGAAAATTGAAAGCATTTCCTCTAAAGTCAGGAACAAGACAAGGGTGCCCACTCTCACCATTACTATTCAACATAGTTTTGGAAGTTTTGTCCACAGCAATCAGAGCAGAAAAAGAAATAAAAGGAATCCAAATTGGAAAAGAAGAAGTAAAACTCTCACTATTTGCAGATGACATGATCCTCTACATAGAAAACCCTAAAGACTCCATCAGAAAATTACTAGAACTAATCAATGATTATAGTAAAGTTGTAGGATATAAAATCAACACACAGAAATCCCTTGTATTCCTATACACTAATAATGAGAAAACAGAAAGAGAAATTAAGGAAACAATTCCATTCACCATTGCAACAGAAAGAATAAAATACTTAGGAATATATTTACCTAAAGAAACTAAAGACCTATATATAGAAAACTATAAAACACTGGTGAAAGAAATCAAAGAGGATACTAATAGATGGAGAAATATACAATGTTCATGGATTGGAAGAATCAATATAGTGAAAATGAGTATACTACCTAAAGCAATTTATAGATTCAATGCAACCCCTATCAAGCTACCAACAGTATTCTTCACAGAGCTAGAACAAATAATTTTACAATTTGTTTGGAAATACAAAAAACCTCGAATAGCGAAAGCTATCTTGAGAAAAAAGAATGGAACTGGAAGAATCAACCTGCCTGACTTCAGGCTCTACTACAAAGCCACAGTCATCAAGACAATATGGTACTGGCACAAAGACAGAAATATAGATCAATAGAACAAAATAGAAAGCCCAGAGATAAATCCACGCACATATGGACACCTTATCTTTGACAAAGGAGGCAAGAAAATACAATGGATTAAAGACAATCTCTTTAACAAGTGGTGCTGGGAAAACTGGTCAACCACTTGTAAAAGAATGAAACTAGACCACTTTCTAACACCATACACAAAAATAAACTCAAAATGGATTAAAGATCTAAACTTAAGACCAGAAACTATAAAACTCCTAGAGGAGAACATAGGCAAAACCCTCTCTGACATACATCACAGCAGGATCCTCTATGACCCACCTCCCAGAATATTGGAAATAAAAGCAAAAATAAACAAATGGGACCTAATTAACCTTAAAAGCTTCTGCACAACAAAGGAAACTATCAGCAAGGTGAAAAGACAGCCTTCAGAATGGGAGAAAATAATAGCAAATGAAGCAACTGACAAACAACTAATCTCAAAAATATACAAGCAACTCCTACAGCTCAACTCCAGAAAAATAAATGACCCAATCAAAAAATGGGCCAAAGAACTAAATAGACATTTCTCCAAAGAAGACATACAGATGGCTAACAAACACATGAAAAGATGCTCAACATCACTCATTATCAGAGAAATGCAAATCAAAACCACTATGAGGTACCATTTCATGCCAGTCAGAATGGCTGCAATCCAAAAGTCTACAAGCAATAAATGCTGGAGAGGGTGTAGAGAAAAGGGAACCCTTTACACTGTTGGTGGGAATGCAAACTAGTACAGCCACTATGGAGAACAGTGTGGAGATTCCTTAAAAAACTGGAAATAGAACTGCCTTATGATCCAGCAATCCGGCATACACACTGAGGAATCCAGAAGGGAAAGAGACACGTGTACCCCAATGTTCATCACAGCACTGTATATAATAGCCAGGACATGGAAGCAACCTAGATGTCCATCAGCATATGAATGGATAAGAAAGCAGTGGTACATATACACAATGGAGTATTACTCAGCCATTAAAAAGAATACATTTGAATCAGTTCTAATGAGGTGGATGAAACTGGAGCCTATTATACACAGTGAAGTAAGCCAGAAAGAAAAACACTAATACAGTATACTAACGCATATATATTGAATTTAGAAAGATGGTAACAATAACCCTGTATATGAGACAGCAAAAGAGACACTGATGTATAGAACAGTCTTATGGACTCTATGGGAGAGGGAGAGGGTGGGAAGATTTGGGAGAATGACATTGAAACATGTCTAATATCATGTATGAAACGAATCACCAGTCCAGTTTCGATGCACAATACTGGATGCTTGGGGCTGGTGCACTGGGACGACCCAGAGGGATGGTATGGGGAGGGAGGAGAGAGGAGGGTTCAGGATGGGGAACACATGTATACCTGTGGCGGATTCATTTCAATAAAAAAAAAAAAAAAGAAAGAATTATATATGGAATATCATGTCAATGAATATGTAAAATTTATGCTAGCTAATAACAAATTTTAAAAATGATATGGTAGAACAAGTACCTTTTTCATTTATTTTTTAATCTTTTGGCTGCTGTATAGCATGGAGGATCTTAGTTCCCCAGCCAGGGGTCAAACCCAAACTCCCTGCAGTGGAAGTGCAACATCTCAAACACTGGACTGCCAGGATTGTTCCAAGTACCTATTCATGGTAAGTCAAATCACTTATTAGAATCCCTAAGAAAATACATTATTTCAGAAAGATACATTCACAATTCATTATGTTGTCTAATCATAAAGACAGTTTTTTAAAGAACAGATTAAAAATAATTGCATTTTACTTAACAGTTGTCTGTTGCTGTTGTTTTTAATTGCTCTTTTTTTCTATCATAACTTTCCTGGTAGTATATAAACAATATCAAGAAAGCAAAGACCAAACACTCTGGTTGAAAGAAAACAAGAGATTTCAAACCTTTTGTTTAGAGATGAAGTAACTTGCATGCTAAATTTGCCACACTACTTTTTTGTTGCCATGGATACAAGCTACATTTCAAATTTTCCTATTCTTCAAATAACTGATATCAGAAATGCTGCAAGAGCTCAGATTTTGATGATCATGGGATTAGAGTTAGGGTTAGGAATTATATGCACTTGACAACTACTGTTCTATTTATATTTTGGTTGACTCCTAGAGAAGAAATCAATGATATTGCTTTGGAGCCATAAAGGAGAGACAGTGGAAGTAAAAGAATCGTTATCCCAGGATTTCATTTGATTTTTGTCTAAGAGAAAATTCTATGGCACAAGTATTCTTGACTAAAGCAAAACTCCAGTTCACTTTGCCATACATTATTTTTTTTTTAGGTAAGAGGCATTGTTAATTCTTTTAATCCTGTTATGCTGTTCAGTTATACCCCTGAATCAATTATATCATACATTTATGTCACTGGAAATGGTTTTCATGGATAATCTATCCTTTGTTCAAAACATTGCTTGGCAAGAATATGTTAATTCATTACTTCCAATCATGCATAGATGAAATATAAAGTTTTCTTCCTTATGGATCAGCCATCCTATTTTCTTACTGGTGTAATATAATTATTGTATTGGTCTAAAACAAATCCATTTGTAACAGAATTATATTCATTATTGGTTAGAGACTTCACATGTCCACATTGTCCCATATACACAGTTTTGGTCTATCATGTGGAAGTTTAAAATAAGAAAGGTTTTAAAATTGCGCTTTACATACTCAAAACCCTCTAGTTAGAGTTTCTTTCTAAAATATTTGCTATTATCCAGTATTTATGAAAGTGATTTTTACTAAAGCCCTATACAAATAATATTCTTCCCAATATTCTTCTTGATTTTTACCACTGTTTCCTCCATAGTATTTTTCCCTTTGTTGAAAGTTTCACTTTATTACTTTCCTGTATTGATTATGCTATGTCAAGATCATTTCGGTCTAACACTTTACCATCTCTCAATTATTTCAGAATCTAATGAATTAGTCATTAGAACTTCAACATATTTGAGAGGCCATTTTTACCCCATAATTTCTAAAAGTATGAATAGATTTGTGTACCTTATTCTTGACATTAGGAAGACTTGATATTTAGAATAGAATAACATTTGTGTTCTTAATATTCATCAATATTTCCTTCTAATTTTAAAGTAAAATATATTCACACAAAAGAAAGCTATCAAATGTATTAAATGTAATGAAAACATATAGAACATTTTGTTTTTTCATGTTTTCATGCAAACTATACAATTACATATGCTATTATGTTCAAGCATCAGACCACTCAATGTTTTATTCTTCACTATTTTTATAAGTCAAGTGTGCCTTAGAAAGCATCACTATGAACAAAGCTAGTGGAGGTGATGGAATTCCAGTTGAGCTATTCCAAATCCAGAAAGATGATGCTGTGAAAGTGCTGCCCTCAATATGCCAGCAAATTTGAAAAACTCAGCAGTGGTCACAGGACTGGAAAAGGTCAGTTTTCATTCCAATCCCAAAGAAAGGCAATGCCAAAGAATGATCAAACTACTGCACAATTGCACTCATCTCACATGCTAGTAAAGTAATGCTCAAAATTCTCCAAGCCAGGCTTCAGCAATATGTGAACCGTGAACTTCCTGATGTTCAAACTGGTTTTAGAAAAGGCAGAGGAACCAGAGATCAAATTGCCAACATCCGCTGGATCATGGAAAAAGCAGGAGAGTTCCAGAAAAACATCTATTTCTGCTGTATTGACTATGCCAAAGCCTTTGACTGTGTGGATCACAATAAACTGTGGAAAATTATGAAAGAGATAGGAATACCAGACCACCTGATCTGCCTCTTGAGAAATTTGTATGCAGGTCAGGAAGCAACAGTTAGAACTGGACATGGAACAACAGACTGGTTCCAAATAGGAAAAGGAGTTCGTCAAGGCTGTATATTGTCACCCTGCTTATTTAACTTATATGCAGAGTACATCATGAGAAACACTGTACTGGAAGAAGCACAAGCTGGAATCAAGATTGCCGGGAAAAGTATCAATCACCTCAGATATGCAGATGACACCACCCTTATGGCAGAAAGTGAAGAGGAACTCAAAAGCCTCTTGATGAAGGTGAAAGAGGAGAGTGAAAAAGTGGGCTTAAAGCTCAACATTCAGAAAATTAAGATCATGGCATCTTGTCCCATCACTTCATGGGAAATAGATGGGGAAACAGTGGAAACAGTGTCAGACTTTATTTTTCCGGGGTCCAAAATCACTACAGATGGTGACTGCAGCCATGAAATTAAAAGATGCTTACTCCTTGGAAGGAAAGTTATGACCAACCTAGATAGCATATTCAAAAGCAGAGACATTACTTTGCCAACAAAGGTTCGTCTAGTCAAGGCTATGGTTTTTCCAGTGGTCATGTATGGATGTGAGAGTTGGACTGTGAAGAAGGCTGAGCGCCAAAGAATTGATGCTTTTGAACTGTGGTGTTGGAGAAGACTCTTGAGAGTCCCTTGGACTGCAAGGAGATCCAACCAGTCCATTCTGAAGGAGATCAGCCCTGGGATTTCTTTGGAAGGAATGATGCTAAAGCTGAAACTCCAGTACTTTGGCCATCTCATGGGAAGAGTTGACTCATTGGAAAAGACTCTGATTCTGGGAGGGACTGGGGGCAAGAGGAGAAGGGGACGACAGAGGATGGGATGACTGGATGGCATCACTGACTCGATGGATGTGAGTCTGAGTGAACTCCAGGAGTTGGTGATGGACAGGGAGGCCTGGTGTGCTGCGATTCATGGGGTCGCAAAGAGTCAGACACGACTGAGTGACTGATCTGATCTGATCTGATTTTTATAGTTATAGAAAATTGATTAATCTAGACATATAAATTGATACTCATAATTATTCATGTGTACTTGGAGATACACCATTGGAGTAGGGGATAAAAGCCATCAAATTTTACTGTTTTATCCTTTTTGGCCTCTTTCTCCATTATTCTTTGTCAATTTTCATGCTCTACAATTTATGGGAGACAAATTATATATTTAATGTTAATTCTTACAGACCTACATATAATAGAGGGTGTCTGGTCAATACATTATCGAGAATAAAACTAGTTAATGAAAAAATAAGTAGCATAATTTTATAATCTTAGATTATTTTTAACTTTACAATATTGTATTGGTTTTGCCATATATCAACATGAATCCACCACAGGTATACACTTGTTCCCCATCCTGAACCTTCCTCCCTCCTCCCTCCCCATACCATCCCTCTGAGTCATCCCAGTGCACCCGCCCCAAAGATCCAGTATCATTCATTGAACCTGGACTGTCTACTCATTTCATATATGATATTATTCATGTTTCAATGCCATTCTCCCAAATCATCCTACCCTCTCCCTCTCCCACAGAGTCCACAAGACTGTTCTATACATCAGTGTCTCTTTTGCTTTCTCATATACAGGGTTATTGTTACCATCTTTCTAAATCCCATATATATGCGTTAGTATACTGTATTGGCGGAGAAGGCAATGGCACCCCACTCCAGTACTCTTGCCTGGAAAATCCCACGGACAGAGGAGCCTGGTAGGCTGCAGTCCATGGGGTCGCTAAGAGTCGGATACAACTGAGCAACTTCGCTTTCACTTTTCACTTTCACGAATTGGAGAAGGAAATGGCAACCCACTCCAGTGTTCTTGCCTGGAGAATCCCAGGGACAGGGGAGCCTGGTGGGCTTCTGTCTATGGGATTGCATAGAGTCGGACATGACTGTAGTGACTTAGCAGCAGCAGCAGCATACTGTACTGGGGGAGAAGGCAATGGCACCCCACTCCAGTACTGTTGCCTGGAAAATCTCATGGATGGAGGAGCCTGGTAGGCTGCAGTCCATGGAGTTGCTAAGAGTCAGACACGACTGAGCGACTTCAATTTCACTTTCCACTTTCATGCATTGGAGAAGGAAATGGCAACCCACTCCAGTGTTCTTGCCTGGAGAATCCCATGGACAGAGAAGCCTGGTAGGCTGCAGTCCACGGGGTCGCACAGAGTCGGATACGACTGAAGTGACTTAGCAGCAGCAGCAGCATACTGTATTGGTGTTTTTCTTTCTGGCTTACTTCACTCTGCATAATAGGCTCCAGTTTCATCCACCTCATTAGAACTGATTCAAATGCATTCTTTTTAATGGCTGAGTAATACTCCATTGTGTATATGTACCACAGCTTTCTTATGCATTCATCTGCTGATGGACATCTAGGTTGCTTCCATGTCCTGGCTATTATAAACAGTGCTGCGATGAACATTGGGGTACACGTGTCTCTTTCAATTCTGGTTTCCTCAGTGTGTATTCCCAGCAGTGGGATTGCTGGGTCATAAGGAAGTTCTATTTCCAGTTTTTTAAGGAATCTCCACACTGTTTTCCATAGTTGCTGTACAATTTTGCATTCCCACCTTAAAATCTTACATTCTTATAGTTGGAAAAAATGACACAAAATATGAAAATCTTATTGCCATCTGAGTAGAGAAAAATTCAAGGTTTTTTTGTGCCTGAAATGTTAATATTTGATAATTCCATATGCAGAAAGAGATTTTTTTCACATTATTTTTCCTTTATAATAGATCCTTGTTTGTTATCTATTTTATATATAGTAGTGTATATATGTTAATGTAAAACTCCTAATTTATTCCCCACTTCCACTCTTGTAATCAAGTTTGTTATATATGCCTGTGAGTCTATTTCTGCTTTGTTTATAAGTTCATTTGTATCTTTATTTTTTTAGATTCCACCTATAAATGATATTATATGCTATTTTCTTTTCTATGTGGTTTACTTCACTTCATGCAAAGAGTTGACTCATTGGAAAAGACTCTGATGCTGGGAGGGATTGGGGGAAGGAGGAGAAGGGGACGACAGAGGATGAGATGGCTGGATAGCATCACTGACTCGATGCACATGAGTTTGAGTGAACTCCTGGAGTTGGTGATGGACAGGGAGGCCTGGCATGCTGTGATTCATGCAGTCGCAAAGAGTCATACATGACTGAGTGACTAAACTGAACTGAACTTACTTCACTTAGTATGATAATCTCTATTGCTACAAATGGTATTATTCCATTATTTATTATGGCTGAGCAATATTCAGTTGTGTGTGTATGCATACAAACCACATCTTCTTTATTCATTCATGTGTTGATGGATATTTAGGTTACTTCTGTGTCTTGGGTATTATAAACAGTGTTATAGTGAAAACGGAGGTGTATGTATCCTTTTGAATTATGATTTTCTCCAGATATATGCCCAGAATTGGGATTATAGGATGATATGGTAGCTCTGTATTTAGTTTTTAAGAAATCTCTAGACTGTTTTCCATAGTGCTGAACCAACATACATTCCCATCAACAGTATAGGAGGGTCCCTTTTTTTCCACATCCTCAACAACATTTATTATTTGCAGACTTTTTGATAATGGTCATTCTGACTAAAGAATAAGAAAATAATGGAAAAGATCAATGATACTAATTGCTAGTTTTTTTTTTTTTTTAAGATAAAATTGATAAAACTTTAGCATGATTCATCAAAAAAAGGGGGAGGGTAGGGAGGAGGCCCAAATAAATAAAATTAGAAATAAAAAGGAGGAATTCTAGCTAAAACCACAGAAAAAATACAAAGCACCATAATACAGTACTATAAACAACTTCATGCCAATAAAATGGCAACCTAGAAAAAACTGACAAATTCTTATAAAAATATAATCTCGCAAGACTGACCCAGGAAGAAATAGAAAATATGAACAGACCAATTACAAGTACTGAAATTGAATCTGTGTTTAAAAACTCAACAAACAAAAGTCCTGGACAAGTTGGCTTCACAATTGAATTCTATCAAATATTTAGAGGAGAACATAGGCAAAACACTCTCTGACATAAATCACAGCAGGATCCTCTATGACCCACCTCCCAGAATATTGGAAATAAAAGCAAAAATAAACAAATGGGACCTAATTAAAATTAAAAGCTTCTGCACAACAAAGGAAACTATAACCAAGGTGAAAAGACAGACTTCAGAATGGGAGAAAGTAATAGCAAATGAAGCAACTGACAAACAACTAAACTCAAAAATATACAAGAAACTCCTGCAGCTCAATTCCAGAAAAATAAATGACCCAATCAAAAAATGCTTGGGGCTAGTGCACTGGGACGACCCAGAGGGATAGTATGGGGAGGGAGGAGGGATGTGGGAGGAGGGTTCAGGATGGGGAACACGTGTATACCTGTGGCGGATTCATTTTGATATTTGGCAAAACTAATGCAATTATGTAAAGTTTAAAAATAAAATAAAATTTTAAAAAATGGGCCAAAGAACTAAATAGACATTTCTCCAAAGAAGACATACAGATGGCTAACAAACACATGAAAAGATGCTCAACATCACTCATTATCAGAAAAATGCAAATCAAAACCACAATGAGGTACCATTTCATGCCAGTCAGAATGGCTGTGATCCAAAAGTCTACAAGCAATAAATGCTGAGAGGGTGTGGAGAAAAGGGAACCCTCTTACACTGTTGGTGGGAATGCAAACATTTAGAGAAGAGTTAATACTTATCTTTCTGAAACTATTCCCAAAAATTGCAGAGGCAGGACCACTTTGAAACATTCTATAACTCTGATACAAAAACTAGACAAATGTGCAACAACTAAATGAACTTTGCAGGCCAACATCACTGAGCACAGACACAAATATACTCAACAAAATACTAGCAAACCAAATCCAACAATACATTAAAAGGATAATACACCATGATCAAGTCAGTATTATCCTAGATATGCAAGTATTTTTCAATACCTGTAAATCAATCAGTGTGACATACCTCATTAACACAATGTACCTTACTAAAATGGAATTGTGTTCAGTTCAGTCGCTCAGTAGTGTCTGACCCTTTGCAACCCCATGGACTGCAGGATTCCAGGCCTGCCTGTCCATCACCAACTCCCGGAATTTACTCAAACTCATGTCCGTTGAGTCGGTGATACCATCCAACTACTTCATCCTCTGTCATTCCCTTCTCCTCCCACCTTCAATCTTTCCCAGAATCAGTTCAGTTCAATCCAGTCACTCAGTTGTGTCCAACTCTTTGCGATCCCATGAACTGCAGCACCCCAGGCCTCCTTGTCCATCACCAACTCCCAGAGTTCAACCCAACTCATGTCCATTGAGTTGATGATGCCATCCAACCATCTCATCCTCTGTTGTCCCGTTCTCCTCCTGCCCTCAATCCTTTGCAGCATCAGGGTCTTTTTCAATGAGTCAGCTCTTTGCATCAGGTGGCCAAAGTATTGGAGTTTCAGCTTCACAATCATTCCTTCCAATGAACACCCAGGACTGATCTCCTTTAGGATGGACTGGTTGGATCTCCTTGCAGTCCAAGGGACTCTCAAGAGTCTTCTCCAACACCACAGTTCAAAAGCATCAATTCTTTGGCTCTCAGCTTTCTTTACAGTTCAACTCTCACATCCATACATGACTACTGGAAAAACCATATCCTTGACTAGATGGACTTTTGTTGACAAAATAATGTCTCTGCTTTTTAATATGCTGTCTAGGTTGGTCATAACTTTTCTTGCAAGGAACTAGTGTCTTTTAATTTCATGGCTGCAGTCACCATCTGCAGTGATTTTGGAGCCCAAGAAAGTAAAGTCTGTCACTGTTTCCACTGTTTCCCCATCTATTTGCCATGAAGTAATGGAACCAGGTGCCATGATCTGTTTTAAGCCAACATTTTCACTCTCCTCTTTCCTCTTTCACTTTCATCAAGAGGCTCTTTTGTTGTTCTTTGCTTTCTGCCATAAGTGTGATGTCATCTGGATGTCTGAGCTTATTGATATTTCTCCAGGCAATCTTGATTCCAGCTTGTGTTTCATCCAGTCCAGCATTTCTCATGATGCACTCTGCATATAAGTTAGATAAGCAGGGTGACAATATATAGCTTTCACACACTCCTTTTCCTATTTGGAACCAGTCTGTTGTTCCATGTCCACTTGCAACTAACACACACACACACATACACACACACATAATGCAATATACAATCACAATTATTCTTGTGTTTACTAAATAGAATGATAGGGCCATTTTATTACTACTGTCTCCCAGTACCTAGTACATTCACTGACCTAAGTATTTTCCAGTTGGTAATGAAACCACAGATAAAGGTTACAGTTAATACATATGAAACATATTTGCCATTTTTGATCAGATCCATGAAGATGAAAACTCCTTATTTTCTTCCATTTTTAAAGAACTTATTTTTTTCACACAAAGGCTGTAACTGTTCCTAGCAAATCTGACTTATTTTGTTTGAGATCCAATTTTAACATCAGTGTCAATCACAAAGTCTAAAGTGACGGGGTTGTAATTCACATTCATTAAGATAATACAAGTAAATTAAGCAATTAGATATGTATTCAGTCATCCTTAAATGAATGATCCAGTATTTAAAAGTAGCAAAATTTGGAGAGTCATTAAAGGTACAAATGATTCGGGTCATTTCAATTTTACAAAATTGAATTCAGAAAACGGTGGAGAAGATAGTGGTTAAGTAACTAGAATTTGAATGTCAATTCTGGCTGCATAATCTTGAAGAAGTCACTTTCTTAGTCTTTGTTTTTCATCATCTATGAAAATAAGAACAGTACCTTCTGTCCCTCCTGTACAAGAATTCTGAGAAGGATAATGAGAAGGATCATCACCAAATTTATAGTTAATCAGGAAAGAGGAGCAATAAAACAAAAAGTACAAAAAAATTGAGTAAAGATGGCACTGTAATTTCTTAAATAAGGTCATGAAAAGTAATGTTTTCTAACTCCTTTACTATGGTTGAACTTGTGATTTGTTTATTTAATCTATGATATATCATTTAGACCTCATGCAGCCTTGCAGGAGATGTACTAAATGTACATGAAAAATAAGGAAATGTATTTGGAAAGATTAAACTAATGGATTTAAGAATTTCTAGGACTCCGATTTGAACTCTAAGCAGTTCTATGTGATTTCAAAGTTAAAATTTTTGTTCTTTCTGTAATATCTGAAGACTATCCTGCATTGAGGTAAAGAATCTGCTTGCAATGCAGAGACCTGGGTTTGATCCCTGGGTCAGGAAGATCCCCTGGAGAAGGGAATGGCAACCCACTCTAATATTCTTGCCTGGAGAATCCCATGGACAGAAGAGCCTGGCTGGCTGTAGTCCATGGGGTGGCAAAGACTGGACACGACTGAGCGACTAACACTGCTGTGTTGTAACCTGGTTCTCTTATTGTACTATTAGATTGTCCAGATTCTCAGTTGAAATAAAAAAGTTTTAAATAGCTCTTTTTAAAGAAATATTATAGCAAAGATTTGTTTTATCTCTTTTTCTTTTCTCCAATGAATTAATTGGCAGATTTGGTGTTATGTCAACAGAACTATTATGATAAACATTAGTCTGATAAAACATGATAAAACATTTTGTAATGAAAATCAATCCCAGCATTTTATCTAAGCTTTAAAAAGCAAGTAGAATAAATTGCAATCATAATTTTTGCCAACATTAGTGTATATTATTCTTGCTTTAAAATGGAATTATCTTCAAATAAATCCATACAAACAATATTTGGACACAATACAATGAGTTAGTTCTGTTTCTGTACAGTCCATTAGATAATTTCTGCACCATGTATATAGACTTCTATATTGAGGTGACACTAAAATAAGACACAGAGGTTGATGGATATTTTACAATGAGTCTATTCTACATTGCAATCCTATGTATAACTCATGATTTTAAAATTTCTGCTGAAAAATTCAGGTAACTCAATGTAACCTAATAGAAGATGCCATGCCACCATAAATATCACTTGTGATGATTAAAACTTTTTATAGAGATGTTTAGAGTAACCTGGAAAAAATCAATGTGTTTAAAAATAGAAATAACAGGACAAATTTAAAGATATATTCAGTACAGGACAGCTCTTGACAGATGGCAGGAATACATAAGAATTTACTAAATGAATGAATGATAGAATGGGGAGGCAATCAAGTATGAACTCAAACTTACACCCTATTAAGTGTAAATTTTATTTCTTTCCATTCTTAATGCTTGCACGTAGAACATAAATTACTTCAGAATAGGGAAGCAAGGAAAAGGTCTTTGTATACAAAACCCTGGACTTTATGCTCTTTCCTACTTTAAAAAATAAAAAGTAGCAGAGGGGTTGAGTCCTCTGAGAAATCAAAGATGTTTTACCCTCTGCCTGTGGCTCACAGACAGCTTTCTCCATGGAACACTTGATCAACAATGTGTTTGAGCTGTGAGCGCCTGGGTTGCCCTGCTGGGAGCATGGTACTCTGTCTGTTAAAGATGTATATTGCTGTCTGTAAGTTTTGTCAGCAGGAGTCTGGGGGAAAAAACGCAAAAAAATTCAACAGAGGTAATTCACAAGGGATGAAATCAGTAAAGCAGAGGTGGCAGAGTGTTTCAGCATCCACCAGGAACACTATCAGAAAAAAATGAAAGTACTACTTTGGATTGTAAGGAGCAGCATGGGGTGAATGCCACAAAGAGAGAAAATAACACAAATTGTCTACCTGTGATAAACTAGTCAAGTTCCTGGAGTAGTGGTTTCAGAACATCCTCCCTTCTTCCTTCTGGTCAATTGAATGCCTTTCAAGTGGGGGTGATTCAGAGCAGGGGTTGTATTAGAGTAATCAAATGTTTGAGGATAAAACATTTGGAAATATATAATGTCTAAGTGGTTATGGCCAGTGAACACTCACTTGGGCAAAAGGAAAGTGTGAAAAATAAACTATTTTTACATAGATAAAAAGCCTCTTTAACTCTTCTAGGACTTTAAAGCATACCACAAGCCATTTGGGGCAAATAAAAGGAATTTTTCTATCTTATACAATGTGACATTTTGAAAGGTTGACATTCACCCCAAAGAGATTATAATAGACTATCATAAAATTCCACCCCTCACCCTACTTTTTACATCCTGATGTCTAGCAGTGTTTCCCAAATCAGCAAGGCATTTGATATTGCTCACGTAATTATAGTGCTTGAAAGACAAAAATAGAAGCAAAGAAGTCAAAGGTGGGATTTCCATCTTATCTAACATTTAGGATGTTACTTAGCATTGTGTGACTTTGAAACAGCCATAATAAACAGAGATATACTGTTCCTTTTTTGTTTTAAGAAGCAAGAGCCTCATTATTCATGCATTCATTTAGCACGTACTATTGTAGATTTTAGTATTCGATGTTTTGCATGCCTCTAATACAAAATCAAGTAAGAATGCCATTAAAATTTTACAAAAGTATTATGAAACCTATCAACCACCTGACATCTAATTTAAATCAGACCTGCCATTCATTTTTAATAACATTTTTGAATCTCTGAGGTGGAAGAAATCAATACATATTTTTAGAAAAACAAAATCAGCAGGAAGTAGAAGACCCTCAGCAGCACTTTGATTTTCTTCTGGAAAAGGAGCAAACGACGTTGTTTTGTTTTTTCTGTTATCTAAATGTTCCCGAATTCCTTTAGTCATCCAGCAGTGTGCTGTTAAAGAAACATTTTTACTAAAAAGCTAAAGCCTTCAAAGTGATTGTTTACTCTGATCCTTGCACATCTCTTCCTTCCTCTCTATCTTTCTCTTTGTGCCTTGATTACCTAAAAAGACAAATAAAAGTGTATGAAAAAGACTCTATGTCTTTCGTTTTTCCAAGACTAACAGGAATCAAGGAAGGTGACTACCACAGAGTCTAGGGAGCATCTGCTAGAGGGAGGGGGCAGGGCAGGAGACCACTACAAACACAGACAGGAATGATTACGAGAGTGGGAAATGTTTAATAGAGAAAGTGGTTTTCAAAAATATTTTAAGGCCTGAGGGAGACATGACTGACGCTTTTGAAGACAGAATTTTTACCTGAATGATCATAAGCCTGGTTTCAATGATTAAGGAAAGCAGATTTCTGAAGGCAATGTGTTTTCCTAAGTAAGAGTGAAGACATTCTAAATAAAGATGCTCGTTCACTGCTAATACATCAATTATCAAATGATAAGTGTTCTGGAATGTCAGGGAGCTAATGGACCAGAGTCCATATAGCCATCATAATAATGTACCATCTTTATATATCAGGCTTTTTTAAAGTGGATCCCAACCCAAATTTCTATCTGTAGAGTCCACCACTCTCCCGTCCTGATTTGCTAGCCCAGAGCTTCTCAATTCCAATATTACTAATATTCTGGGCCAGATAATTATTTGTTGTGAAGACTTGTCCAGTGCTTGGGGATGTTAGCAGCACACCTGGCTTTACACACTAAATACCAGTATCCACTCTCTGCCGTGACAATAAAACAGTCTCCAGACTTTGCCGTGTGTTCCTTGGGGTAGGGAGGGAGGTGACAAAATTGCCTGTCATCCAGAACCACTGTGCTAACTTCAGTGAACTGGTAAACTACTTCTGAATTAATGAATTTCTTTTTATTTCTGTAATATGCACAAAGCTTCACTACCCTGTGCTTTTCCCATTATTTTCTATGATTTCAATAATTTCCTAACTGTTTTAGCATGTTTCTTATTCTTTAATGTGTGAAAGTGTTAGTCACTCAGTTGTATCTGACTCTTTGTAACTCCATAGATTGTAGCCTGCCAGGCTCCTCTGTCAATGGAATTCTCCAGGCAAGCATACTGGAGTGGGTTGCCATTCCCTTCTCCAGGGGACCTTCCTGACCCAGAGATTGAACCCAGGGTCTACTACATTGCAGGCAGATTCTTTACCATCTGAACCACTAAGGAAGCCTGGCTCTTATTCTTTAAAACCAAACAAAAATAAATAAATAAATAAAACCAAACAAAATGTAACTCCCTGTAAAATTTCTGACATCCCCAAATAGTCACTTCCTTTACTTAACTCTTAAAGCAGTCTATATAAACCTATATTATATAATACTCACCTGTGTAAATATGCATTTCCCTACTGAAATTAAAAGTAGTTAAGGGCAGTAATTAATTTTATCCCATTTTCCCACCTACACAACCCAATATAATATGTAATGCCTAGTTATATCAATAAAAAATAACCACAAAAACACCAGCAAGCATCAGGGTCTATTAAGGTACTACTCTAAGCACATCATATGTACTTGCTCATATTATCCTCACAGTACCATTGTGAGGTAGCACAATTACTACTCCCATTTTACAGATAAAGAAACTGAGATCTATAGAGGCTAAGTAGCTTATCCAAGTAAGACATGATTGGTTTAAAACCAGACGATCTGACTTCATACCTACATTTTGTAACACTGTTATGCAATACCAGCCACCCAAGTAAAATAATTAATATGTACAAAATTAAAGCTGTTAAAGCATCAATTTATACAGTGAGAACATGGCTTGGTATTATCAATTGCTGATAAAATAGAAATGTGCAGACCACAGGGATACAGCTTAATAAAATATAGTAGATCTAATGGATGAAGATACAACTTGAGAGATAACTTCAATGAAATCCACTGTCTGCCATTTGATATAAGCTAGGCTTGACAAACAACAATAAAGAGGCAAAGATTGGTCACTGAACTTAAAGAAAATTGTAAAAGTGAGAAAATTAGCTGAATTTATAGAAAAGCCTGCTTTTGTCTAAAATACAAAGTAGAATAAATAGCTCTATTCTTTCAGATGACATCAATCCTCATGTAAGCATCAGTGGTCTAAGTATGAGGCAAATTATAACTTTCCAGTCTCTATTAAACCTCTACAGTATTTTATTTCTACAGTAAAATATACAGGTGCACAAATATGCTTCTTAAATTACTCATTGTCTTTAACAAATTGCTTTAAAGTTCAACCAGTATAATGAATAAAATAAATGTGAAAGTAGTAGATCGGTTTTTTTCCAATAAGAAATCAAATAAGTCTTTATAGATGCATTTAGAAATTCATTAAGATTCTTATATTCTTCAAAGGTCACCTCTGCAGATAATTTCACTAAGAAGCACAAAGCTCTTAGGACATGCTCATATCTGTCTGAGAATAACCTTGAAATTCTCAGCAGCTCTTACACAGTCATTGATGGTTGGGACTATCAAACTGTATCTATCCCTTAGGTACCTCTTTTTGCCAATAACATGATGTACTAGAATCAATAGAATCATGTTACAAGCATGGAGTATATTCAGAAATTCCTTGCAGATATGGAAAAATATCAGAAAGTTTTTTTTTCTTCAGCCATTTGAGAATAAAGCTACTTTTTTTTAAGTCTGCTAAGGTTGAGCAAAATTAAGCAGGGATGTAAACAGTTTAAAATTCATGTATACTCTCTATTTTCAGTCTTTTGCTAAAGGATAGGAACTAGTTATTCAGCTATTGCAGACCTGAAGTGAAGAAAATTCGCTCAATCATGTCTGACTCTTTGCGACCCCATGGACTACACCCTACAAGGCTCGTCCATCCGTGGAATTTTCCAGGCCAAGAGTACTGGAGTGTGTTGCCATTTTCTTCTCCTTAGTTAAGCATTGTATGCAAATGAATTATTTTAAAATAACTGAACACCACTGTATAGTTTAAGTTACCACTGATTTCTGCAACAGTTAACCCATCCCCTCCTAAGTCAGTAAGTTGACACTAGGTGTAAATTTTTGCCTTTTCATACTGTTCATGGGGTTCTCAAGCCAAGAATACTGAAGTGGTTTGCAATTCCCTTCTCCAGTGGACCATGTTTTGTCAGAACTCTTCTCCACGACCCATCCATTTTGGGTGGCCCTAAACAGCATGGCTCATAGTTTCGTTGAGTTAGACAAGGCTGTGATGTGATCCATGAGATCAGTTTGGTTAGTTTTCTGTGGTCAACATTCAAAAAACTAAGGTCATGATATCTGGTCCCATCACTTCATGGCAAATAGCTGGGGAAACAGTGGAAACAGTGACATATTTTGTTTTCTTGGGCTCCAAAATCACTGTAGATGGTGACTGCAACCATGAAATTAAAAGATACTTACTCCTTGGAAGAAAAGCTATGACCAACAAAGACAGCATATTAAAAAGCAGAGACATTACTTTGCCAACAACGGTCCATCTAATCAAAGCTATGGTTTTTCCAGTAGTCATGTATGGATGTGAGAGTTGGACTGTAAAGAAAGCTGAGCTCTGAAGAATGGATGCTTTTTTTTTTTCCCCATTTTATTTTTTTAAATTTAATTTTATTTTTAAACTTTACAATATTGTATTGGTTCTGTGATATATCGAAATGAATCCGCCACAGGCATACACGTGTTCCCCATCCTGAACCCTCCTCCCCCCTCCCTCCCCATACCATCCCTCTGGGTCGTCCCAGTGCACCAACCCCAAGCATCCAGTATCGTGCATCAAACCTGGACTGACAACTCATTTCATATATGATATTATACATATTTCAATGCCATTCTCCCAAATCATCCCACCCTCTCCCTCTCCCACAGAGTCCAAAAGACTGTTCTATACATCAGTGTCTCTTTTGCTGTCTCGTATACAGGGTTATTGTTACCATCTTTCTAAATTCCATGTATATACGTTAGTATACTGTATTAGTGTTTTTCTTTCTGGCTTACTTCACTGTGTATAATAGGCTCCAGTTTCATCCACCTCATTAGAACTGATTCAAATGTATTCTTTTTAATGGCTGAGTAATACTCCATTGTGTATATGTACCACTGCTTTCTTATCCATTCATCTGCTGATGGACATCTAGGTTGCTTCCATGTCCTGGCTATTATAAACAGTGCTGTGATGAATATTGGGGTACAGGTGTCTCTTTCAATTCTAGTTTCCTCAGTGTGTATGCCCAGCAGTGGGATTGCTGGGTCATAAGGCACAAAATAGACTTTAAAACAAAGGCTGTGAAAAGATACAAAGACGGTCACTACATAATGATCAAAGGATCAATCCAAGAAGAAGATATAACAATTATAAATATATATGCACCCAACACAGGAGCACCACAATATGTAAGTTGTAAGGCAAATGCTAACAAGTATGAAAAGAGAAATTAACAATAACACAATAATAGTGGGAGACTTTAATACCCCACTCACACCTATGGATAGATCAACTAAACAGAAAATTAACAAGGAAACACAAACTTTAAACTATAAGATAGACCAGTTAGACCTAATTGATATCTATAGGACATTTCATCCCAAAACAATGAATTTCACCTTTTTCTCAAGTGCACATGGAACCTTCTCCAGGATAGATCACATCCTGGGCCATAAATCTAGCCTTGGTAAATTCAAAAAAATTGAAATCATTTCAAGCATCTTTTCTGACCACAATGCAGTAAGATTAGATCTCAATTACAGGAGAAAAACTATTAAAAATCCCAACATATGGAGGCTGAACAACACGCTGCTGAATAACCAACAAATCACAGAAGAAATCAAAAAAGAAATCAAAATTTGCATAGAAATGAATGAAAATGAAAACACAACAACCCAAAACCTGTGGGACACTGTAAAAGCAGTCCTAAGGGGAAAGTTCATAGCAATACAGGCATACCTCAAGAAACAAGAATGGATGCTTTTGAACTGTGGTGTTGGAGAAGACACTTGAGAGTCCCTTGGACTGCAAGGAGATCAAACCAGTCCATTCTAAAGGAAATCAGTCCTGAATGTTCATTGGAGGACTGATGCTGAAGCTCTAACACTTGGTCACCTGATGTGAAGAACTGACTCATTGGAAAAGACCCTGGTGCTAGGAAAGATTGAAGGCAGGAAGAGAAGGGTATAACAGAGGATGAGATGATTGGATGGTATCACCAATTTGATGGACATGAGACTGAGCAAGCTCTGAGAGTTGGTGATGGACAGGGAAGCTTGGCATGCTGCAGTCCATGAGGTTGCAAAGACTCAGACAGAACTGAGCAACTGAACTGAACTGATATTTAACTTAGCCAATGTCCTAGTCTAAGCAATTGCTTCTTTCTGGGCAGCCTTCCATGTGGTGACTCAGGTTCTTTTCATACTGTGGCTCTCCCCTCCTCTCCATCAAAGCCTATATTCATCATCATCTATGTTCAGTTAATGGGTGGGAAGAAAGAGTGAGAATCACTTGAGGGAGATTTCTAAGGGCCAGGATTCTAAGTCACACACATCATGATGTGTCTTTCCCGCAGGTCAGAACTCAATGGCATGGCAGGCAACTCCAAAATGAGGAAGGACCAAGATCAGCAGAAAAGTAAACAGAGTTTGGAAAACACACAGTATTCTCAGCCACAGCATTATGAACAATGAGTTAGTGAAATACATAGATTTACACATCACACACACATAAATATTTTATACATATATAAAGCAAAGTAATTAAATTGCTTCTTCAGTTTTGTTTCTCATTTTAACCACCAATCATTCCCACTCAAGTAGTCTAGTCATGTTGTTTTTATATTTCCTTCTTGTTTTTGTAGATCTTACTTTGCTGATCTTTGCCCTTCCTGTGTCTTGCAATGTCTTCTCTCTTTCAAACTATTTAGTTGTATTTCCTATAACAATTGTATTAGTCAAGTACTAGTATTCCCTCTCTCTCTTTAGATTGGAAAAAGGATACAATGGATTTCAGAATACTAAACAATTAGACACCGAGCTCTTGGAAAGACTAGAGATACAGCTGGGGCTCAAAAACAAGTAGAGCCCACAAACCAAATCTGCAAGGGCTCCATTTCTAATTCTCATCTTTGCTACATTATGGGTGTCAGATTCATTCTCTTTCTACAGAAAACCTGCCCAAAATGTTGGAAAACATTGATTTTATATCTTAGGAAGTTCATCAGTGAAGAGTAACTTTTTCTTTATTTCAATTTTAAAATTCCACTTGGTTTTGTCATATGCTCAACTCTAGATCAATTGAGGGGTTTAGCTGGGAGGTCATGGAGCACAATGACAACTTCCTTGGGTGTGAGATATTTTGCAAGGATGTGGAACAATTCCCAGAAGAGGTAGGGTTGGAGGAGAGAGGTAAAGTTGAGGAGATTGGAGGTAAATTCCTGGTACTTGAATACAAAATAACATATCTACTTCTGAAGAAACTCAGATTTTCCTCATTAAGATTTTCAGCCCAGTTATTATGCTGCAAAGATTTGTATACTTTGCTGGAAATCTCTTTGCTACTAAACTGACTAAATGACTTTCTTTCTTTCCTCTTTCCTTGTGATCATGATTTATACATAAATTTCTTTTTCTCATTTTTATCACTTTAATCTCTGAATCACCATGTACCATACAATATTGAACTTCCCTTAAATACCATGTACCATTTTATATTACTCTCACGATAATTTCTAAAGTTGCATTCTCTCTTTGCCCACGTATCTACCAAAAATATATTTTGGTCTATAGCTTCATAAAGAGTAAACCTTCACCCTTTTTTGATTATGACCCAAATACAAATTATTTTATTCATCATGGCTTAGTTCAGACTCCACACATACATGCACATATACATGCTTTTGTAATGAAAGAAAAAAAATGTGAAAAATATTTGTGTGATTGGTCTTATATTTATTGTATCATATTTCATTTGTAAAATTCTAGTCACTAACAAGTAAATTTATTTCACAACGCTTGGCTCTAAGGTAACAAACTCATAGAAAATAGACTATACGGGACATATTGGCCAATGTCATTTAGTGGTCCTCCTGGTTACCTGCTAAGCATGCAGACCTGGCATTGTCTTAACCACCCATCTTGGAAGTTACAGAGTGACTACAGCATCACCAACCCTAAAACAAACTAGAGCATTCCATCTTTAAGAACCAGAATATCAAATTTCTGGATTATGTTCTGTCCTCAAGGGGTTAAAGGCCACCCAAAATAGTAATAGCTCTGGAATGAAGAGTTCTCTGAACTTGTTATTTTTTTGTTTACAAAACAGGAGGAAAATGATACAGAAGTTAAATCACCCCATAATTCTAAAGAACATATCCTGAAGCAGCTTGGTAAGAATATGAATAAACCACCACAAAGCAGCATTTGTGCATTACCTCCCCACCTCCGAACAAAAAGAGTGATTGTGTTTTCTCTACTGTTTTCAAGTAAACCTTCAGTGTAAATTACTTTAGTCAAGACTTGATGAAGTACAATTTTACTAGGAGAAATAGAGAGCAATGGGCATCCAGGCAGAATGAATATCAGAGCAAGTTACAGGTCATTTAATCACATTATTCCCTTTCTATGCATATCATCTGAGAAGACTTCAGATTGGATAATAATAGCATGCTAATAATAATTGCAGTCACATACCACACAATGACAGAGCACCAGGCACTATCCCTGCTTTATGTCATTTAATTCTCATGACAGCCTTATGATATGGGGGCAGATATCATTCTTTGCCTCACAGTGGAATTTGGTTATGTTAATTTGCCCAAATACTCACTGCTAGATGTTTAGAAATCAGAATTTAAACCCAGGTCTGTCATTTTTCTGTCATTATTTAGTCACTCAGTGGTGCCCAACTCTTTGCCACCCCACATATTGTAGCCCAATAGGCTCCTCTATCCATGGGATTTTTCCGGACAAGAATACTGGAATGAGGTGCCATTTCATTCTCCAAGGGATCTTCCCAACCCAGGGATTAAACCCATGTCTCCTGCATTGGCAGGCAGGTTTTTTACTACTGAGCCACCAGTGAAGCCCATCTCATTCCTTAGTTGAAGCTTTTAACCACACTCCGTGTTGTTCCCTGTTCTCTACCTTCCCAGCTCCCAGCTGCCATGTTATGATTCATCACTTCTGAAGTTGTTGCCACCATTATCTGATACGTGTTCTAACTGTCATGTAGGAATTTTAGTGAAACAGTTCTTTGAGTTGTTACTCATTTTCTTTTTCTTCTTCTGAGCTGCACTGTCCAAAATGGTAGACACTAGTTACATATGGCTATTTAAATTAATTAAAGTTAAACTTTTAGTTTTTCATTTGCACGAGCTACATTTCAAGTGCTCAATAGCTGCATGTGGCCTGTGGCAACAATTTTATCCAGCAGAGATATAACATTGCAGAAAGTTCTCTTGGACAGGATTGTTCTTGACTTTACCCTAGAAATCAGATATTGTTTCTACTGTGCTGCCCTGAAGAACAACATGAGGCATATAAGTTCTGACCATTTTTTATATTCTTTGAACCAATGAAATGTGATTTGATTCCATTTTATTCCCTCTCATCTTTAGTTATGACTCATTAAAATTAATTTCCTGAGTCCTGAGAACACTTCAGCTATGCTCATCAATCTATATGTATGTGTTTACATTTATTCCATTGTTAGAAGTACTTCAATCTTAACAACAACAGCTACCTTGTAAAACTGATTAAATATCTATTTAATTCTGTTAGCCCATATGGCCAAATGCCAATAATTCCCCAGAAATTAGTTAATGCAAATGAAAAACTTGACTGTTATCTACAGAATCTTCATATGCCCTAGTCATTCATTCACTGTTTCTTTCATTGAACGTGGACCAAGTGTCTACTACTGACAGGCAGTATGACAGGTACAGGAAAGGTATAAAAATATGGTCACAACATCATGGGTCTTATAGATGCTATGAAATGTATCCTCCATGGGGGCAGGCTTTCCATTTCTTTTGAATTCTGGTGTATTACCAGCGCCATTTGACACCCAATAAGCAACTCCTAGATATATTTTTTGAAAAAATGAAAGAATGAGTTATTTTTATTTATATTTATTCTTTTATGCCTGTCATGACAAGATACATATAATAGAAAAATAAGGTGAAAGGAGCTGGCAAAAATACTGATCGCATTCAGTTTGCCCATTCCCCAGAGACTTGGTTTCAATGTAATTTAATTTAAAGCAAAATTTTCTCTCATAAAAACTTCAGATAAATCTCGAAAGTGTTACTTAGATACTGCTTTTCCTAATAGGTTTAAAATGTAAGCTAAATTAGAAATTGAAACAGCAGGCCTAAAATTAGATATGAATTCCTTTGTGGTACTGGTCATCACACTTCACATACCTGATTCCATAGAAGCATTATTGGAATTAAGCCGAGGTGAACCCCAGATGTTCAAGAAACACTCACTCTTCCAGGCAAAATTAAAATAGAAACCCCTCATTCTGGCAGTTGAAATGCTAACAGTTGGCATGAAGCCTCTTAGAGACTAATGAGAAAGATGAGAGCGCTAATACTACTTTGAGAGTCTATTTCATTATTCATCTGCTCTCTGCGGAGGCTTTACAAACATTAACTAATGCTCAAAAACATCCCTAAGAGGTAGTTTATCATTGATGTCTTTGTCTTCTAACGTGGAAACCAAGGCACAGCAAAGAATGCATTTATTTGGTCAAGTTCTTCTAAAAAGATGACAACTACAAAATGAAGAAGCCGTATTTTTCTAAATTTCAAACTCCACACAATCCTTTTAATAATAATAGTTATACACAGATAAATATTAGAGTTGCTAAACTGTTTTCAGGTGAAAAAAAATCACTGGGTTATTTTACAGATCCTTCTAAGCTGACACAGCCAAATTTTCTGAAGGGGAGAAAAAGTGTTCTTTAATCATTCTTCCTTAGGTTAAACTATAGCAAAATGACCTAGAAAACCCATCATCTGGTATAAGATCCTTGTGAATTGTTGGCATTTAAAAAAGAGCCCCTGAATTATTTAGATCGCCTTGCCCTGCTCTTCAGTTCACTGTGCTACATTACACCATGTTTTCAAATAGTATTAAAGCATAAGTTCAATAATATCATATCCTAAAACATATAAATAGCAGGAAAGAGGAGAAGTGAAAGGCAAGGGAGAAAATGAAAGATATATCCATCTGAATGCAGAGTACCAAAGAACAACAAAGAGAGATAAGAAAGCCTTAAGTGAACAATGCAAATAAATAGAGAAAAACAATAGAATGGAAAAGACTAGAGATTTCTTCAAGAAAATTAGACATACCAAAGGAATATTTCATGTGAAGATGGGCACAATAAAGGACAGGAAAGATTGAGGACAAGAGGATAAGCAGGTGACAGAGGACAAGATGGTGGGATGGCATCATTGACTCAATGGACATGAGTTTGAGCAAACTCCGGGAGATGGTGAAGGACAGAGAAGCCTGGCATGCTTCAGTCATGGGGATCACAGAGTCAGAGACTACTGAACCGTCGAACAACAAAATATAACTATAGTATTATTTAGACAGTATTTCCTTTTTTGGAATATTTAACTTTGATACAGTTTACTAATTTGAGTACTTCTGCAATGAACAATTTTTGTCCATAAATCTGTGACCTAATCCTCACTTATTTGTTACCTAGTAGGTTCCTAGAATAAAATTCAAAGGGCATGCTCAAAAGTATAGGGGAATTTTTATCACTCTTTCTACTCTCCTAATGTTCTCTTCTAAAAGAGTATAAATCTGGCATCCCATTAATGGTATGAGAGTGCTTTCTTTGAGGCATTTTCCCCAAACTTGATTATAAATATTTTCTAATTTAAAAAAATACATCATTGATTAATTTATGATGGAGTGTGAATATTTCAACCAGTGCTTTTTTTTTTTATTTTATTTTATTTTTAAACTTTACGTAATTGTATTAGTTTTGCCAAACATCAAAATGAATCCATCACAGGTATACATGTGCTCCCCCTCCTGAACCCTCCTCCATCCTCCCTCCCCAGGACGACCTCCAGGTCGTCCCAGTGCACTAGCCCCAAGCATCCAGTATCGTGCATTGAACCTGGACTGGCATCTCGTTTCATACATGATATTTTACATGTTTCAATGCCATTCTCCCAAATCTTCCCACCCTCTCCCTCTCCCACAGAGTCCATAAGACTGTTCCATACATCAGTGTCTCTTTTGCTGTCTTGTACACAGGGTTATTGTTATCATCTTTCAAAATTCCATATATATGCGTTAGTATACTGTATTGGTGTTTTTCCTTCTGGCTTACTTCACTCTGTATAATAGGCTCCAGTTTCATCCACCTCATTAGAACTGATTCAAATGAATTCTTTTTAATGGCTGAGTAATACTCCATTGTGTATATGTACCACTGCTTTCTTATCCATTCATCTGCTGATGGACATCTAGGTTGCTTCCATGTCCTGGCTATTATAAACAGTGCTGTGATGAACATTGGGGTACACGTGTCTCTTTCCCTTCTGGTTTCTTCAGTGTGTATGCCCAGCAGTGGGATTGCTGGATCATAAGGCAGTTCTATTTCCAGTTTTTTAAGAAATCTCCACACTGTTCTCCATAGTGGCTGTACTAGTTTGCATTCCCACCAACAGTGTAAGAGGGTTCCCTTTCCTCCACACCCTCTCCAACATTTATTATTTGTAGACTTTTGGATCGCAGCCATTCTGACTGGTGTGAAATGGTACCTCATAGTGGTCTTGATTTGCATTTCTCTGATAATGAGTGATGTTGAGCATCTTTTCATGTGTTTGTTAGCCATCTGTATGTCTTCTTTGGAGAAATGTCTATTTAGTTCTTTGGCCCATTTTTTGATTGGGTCATTTATTTTTCTGGAGTTGAGCTGTAGGAGTTGCTTGTATATTTTTGAGATTAGTTGTTTGTCAGTTGCTTCATTTGCTATTATTTTCTCCCATTCTGAAGGCTGTCTTTTCACCTTGCTGATAGTTTCCTTTGATGTGCAGAAGCTTTTAAGGTTAATTAGGTCCCATTTGTTTATTTTTGCTTTTTTTTTTTTTTGCTTTTTTTTAAAAATTTCTTTATTTTTAAAAATAAACCCTCCTCCCTCCTCCCTCCCCATACCATCCCTCTGGGTCGTCCCAGTGCACCAGTCCCAAGCATCAAGCATCGTGCATTGAACCTGGACTGGCATCTCGTTTCATACATGACATTTCACATGTTTCAATGCCATTCTCCCAAATCTTCCCACCCTCTCCCTCTCCCACAGAGTCCATAAGCCTGTTCTATACATCAGTGTCTCTTTTGCTGTCTCGTATACAGGGTTATCGTTACCATCTTTCTAAATTCCATATATATGCGTTAGTATACTGTATTGGTGTTTTTCCTGGGAGGTGGGTCATAGAAGATCCTGCTGTTATATATGTCAGAGAGTGTTCAACCAGTGCTTATTATTCTTTTTGTTTCACCTTTAGTGAACTTTTCTATTAGGTGTAAATCAAACACTGAAATAATTATATTCTTTTAGCTAAAAAAAAAAAAAAAGGATAATGCTTGAACCAATACAAATAATTTGAAATATTTTTATTTAAATATATAAAATATATATGCTATTTATTGACAT